>NW_015090868.1:3928943-3947345 GCF_001431845.1 Calidris pugnax | reverse complement strand
CCCCCCCCCCCCCCCCGGATTTCTTGTTTTTCAAGTGAAAGAGCTTATTAAGAAAGATAGGAGACAAAAGGGACCAGGAGTGTCTGTTGGCTATTTCTTCACCAGCAGGGTGAGTTTTAAAAGCTATCAAATCCCTTATCTGCAGAATTTAAGGAATTATATAGCACTTCTGAAACTGTGAAAATGGTTATTCCGTGATATAAGACACCATACTCTCTTTAAAAATAATCACATCACTGAACCTATTAAATTAAGTAGAGACATCATGTCTTTATTAGAGTATTCTATCTATGGTTTATAGATCATTCTTTATTGCAACAATCTGAGCTTCAAACATTCAAACATCAGTTTAACAAACTCTAAGATGCCAATCCACTTAAAGAGGCTGGCACTAAAATGGCATAGATTAAAACACTATAGAGACTAAAGGGAACTTTTCTGTGCCGTAAATGTAAAAAAAAACACTTGTCTTTCTGAAGATGTGGCTCAGATTGAAACACAACAGCACTTTAGCCACAATAAATTAACACAAGGCATAATTTGGGTCAAGAAAATAAATTCTTACCCCTTACCTTTCTCATTAAGATTACGGAAAAGTTTGGATGATCCTTTCCAAACTGGTGGTGTCTCCATAAGGATCTGACTCAGTTCCTAAAAAATAACATTTAAAAAAATAAAAGTATATATTTAAGAATGTAACAAGGTAGTTAACAGATTATGAAATAAATACTAGGAAACCAATATGAAGGACAAGGAACTGAATGCAAATCTACCAGCTAATTGAACTTCAGTTTGCCACAATGACTTTGGAGGTACTAAGCACATATATAAATTTTGCAGACATGATTATCTCAAGAATTGGTCATCTGCATAAATACCAAGTGTTTGCAGAGTTGGAGAGAGATGTATTTGTTGCTGAAATTACTCACCACTGCTCATACTCACTGAAGCCAAAACTAAGTCCCCCTGGATTTCAGTGAGGTTTTCATATGAGCTCCAAGCAACTGTTCTTTTAAAACACTCAGCCTGAACTAAGGCAAACTTCACCCATCAATAGGAACATACTTTACTTAAAATACAGGGATAGAGTCTACAGAGTTATACAAATTTAAAAAAAAAAAAAGTAAGAGGCACTTAAACATCACAAAAGGTAAACTGTGGCATAAGTATTTCAGGCAGCTTGGATACCCCTGTTAAACTCAGTCAGACCCAGGCTGAGGAAGGAACTGACAGAGGCTCAAGAAAGTCAGTAAATCCAAAGTAACAAGCACAGCTGCTCAAGTGTCTTTGAGACTCTGGATTCAGCTGAATTGACAAAACCAAAAAAATTAAGTTTTGGGTTTTTTTTATAATAAAGATTTAAAAATTTTCTTATTTCTCCCGCAACTCTAAGTTTACACCATGAAAGAAAGTAACTGTATAAAAATTTATGGTTATAAGGCAGCACAGGGAATTATTGCTCACCTGCTTTGAAAGGGATCGCCACCTTTTAGCACCTGCAACAAAAGAAAGTTATGAATGCACAGAATTCAGTGTGCTAATGTGATGTCATAAAAATTAGACTGCATCTATACTGCATTTTCTAGCCAAAGAAGAGGTATTTTCTCCACCTTACGAGGCTAGTCTTCAACCTTGTTCAAAAAAATCCTCATTATGTTATTAAAAATACAATTAACTTAACACATACCTAACTCCTAACTTTAAAGAACTAATTAGATGTATAGTTTTTAATTCAGCCCTGCTTCAGTGGTATTAGAAATCCATTCCTAATGATGAACTCCATGCTCCATTAAATAATTATAATGATACTGGAGCTATTCACTATGGTCTTTTCTTACTTTGTGGTTAGAAACTTACTGACATTTTGGTTTTACATCTTGGTTAAAGTTAGCACCAAGACTATCTACAAATCCTACTCTGACTGTGGTGGAATTATATCAAACAACATCATAACATGAGCTAACAGATCTTCATGTACTTTTCAGCTTAATTTTTTAATGTCAAATAAAGTCTTGTCTCAAAATACTAAATACAATTCCCCCAAAGCAACCTCATTTGCCATATAAATTATGGTTATGCCTACTATAAAAAAACTTGGGTAATAAATGTCTAACTTTCCAATCAGATAGTTTCCCAGTCTCATACATTACATATGGATTTTCTTTCTAGACAAGCAAGTGAAGATTTATGTGTATATACATACTTTTACAGCTCTGTATTAGGCTAAAACTACTATAATCAGAGCTAAAGGGAACAAAATATATTTCCTCTTCTCTTAATTGACTTTCTAAATATATAAACATGTATTCAGATGATAAATATGTATCAAGTATGACTGTTAAAAATACTGTATTTTCCCAAATAAAAGCCTGCACTGTAAAGGCAGCAGCAGCAGCAAGACAATTAGCATTTTTTTAAAATAATAACTACCTGGAGTCAAAAGTTAGATTTTGTAAAAGAAAATAGACTCTTACCATATTAGTTAGTGTTTAATCAAAAAAGGAAGTGAACACCCTCTTGACTTTTGTAGGGTTTACAAGATTTCCAAAGTAAATCAATCACAATAGATGCATTCACTCCATCACAAATCTCATTCAGGTCTAGTATTATTAGCTTTTCTATAAAGCAGATGTAAAGAGCTTTCTCTTCAAAGGGCAGTTTTGCTTTTTGACAAAACTCAAGACCTTTCTAGTCTTCATCCATAAAAAAACCACAGGTGCATGTTCATTCTTTTTTTTTTCCTGTAAAATATATATGCTCTAGCATGTCAGCCTGAATGGACTCAATTACTCAAGAGACAACTTGCAACTTATTTACAAAATGATCCAAAAATACAAAATAAGATGTTTAGAATGTACTAGTTTATTCAGAAAAACACCTTCCTTAAACTTACTACCTTCAATAGGGCAAGACAGAAAATTAAAGACTTGCCCAAACCGACAGAGCGGTATTTTGACAAAGCTGCAGCAGAAAGGTTAAAATTATCAGTCAGATGAGAAGCTGGAGGTGGTAACACCCGCAGGTCACCTACTTCATCTATTACTTCCTACTTGTCAGCCTTCTGTCCAAATGTCCCAGATGATTTGACTTCCACCATAATGAAGTCATCCACTTCTACTTAGTAACAGCCTCTCACACTAATGTCAGTCATGTAATCTCTGATACTCCTCTCTGTAAAACTAAAGGACATCCATCCAGGTTAGTTCTGCTCTCACTCTGAGATCAACTGGACACACAGGAAGGATTTTGCTACAAACAAGGTTTCCTACACTGAACTCAGAAGGGTGTCTGACAGCTCACTACCAGATCTCTTCTCCTTTAGCACGAGATGAACAGAACGTCCTTGTGAGTTTAATATTTTTTAGTTTTGTTTTGCTTTTAAAATCTGAATACTTGCAGTGAGAGAAGAGGAAGCATATATTTCATTAGCATGGAAAAAATCTTAATAGCAAGTCATACATACAGTGTGGCCAAACCAGTCAAACTGTCACAAAATGGAGCTAAAAATGAAACGTTTAACTGATGCCCAGTATAAGGCACAAAAGCTTCATGACCATACATGGTGAAACCCAATTCCACAGTGACCAAAAAAAAAAAGAAAAAAAAAAAAAAAAAAAAAAAGACGACTTGGAGATTTGGGCAGAGGAAGCAGATATAAAGTGCTGATGTGTATTTGTATTAACTCCTGTGATAAGGAATCTGCTTCCTCTCTTTTAACTGTGGAGCAAAAAAAAAAAAAAAGAATGAAGATTTGCTTTCTGGTAAGAGTTTCAAAGTTTTGCAAGTTTTTGCTGTCTAAGCTTTATCTTCTGTCTTCACTGTTACAACGAGATTATATCTCTATTCAAGAGTTATAGAAGTTTTGATCCCTGATGTGCCATGGCTGAATTCTTTCCTCGTTTCATTACTGTTAAGAGAACAAAGGGGGGGGAAATCTAACATCTGCACAGAGCTTGAAGCTCTCCTCTGACTATTTTAGGTGCTTTTGACTGTTCTCTATCCTAGCTTTGTGGTGTAGGCTTTAGGAAGAAAGACCTAAGGTGCGTTGTTATTATACATGTCACACCTGAGCAAAGATATTCACTTTCCCCAGAAGTTGTGTGCTGCTACCAACGCACTGCAAGCCTGAGGGCCAGGAAATCAAACCAGATCAGAAATGGATCACCTTACTATTTAGTCACTCTTTGATACTTAAAGCAAAAAATTTTGCAGTAAGTGAACTAAAGCTGATAGTTTATTTTTCATTAATTTAATTAACACACGGTGCTAACTCTGGCAACTTTCAAGTGTAGAAAGTGGATGCCCTGGGGGACTGAAACTCCTACTCAAAGCACATTATTTAGAAAGCCATGATATGGTTCTAAAACCTCTGTAGGGCAAAAAAAACCCCAACACGATAGCAGATGACAATTTAAGATGGCAAAAATTGCAGAAACAATCTTATGCTAAATTATTTAGAGAACTCATACCTTGCCTGCCCATTTTCACAGAAAATATAAAGAGGAGGAAGTAGGAGTTTTACAGCAGCAGTGGGCTGCTCAGAAAGAAACCGTGACTGTAACGGCATCAATGCAATTGGAACAAATGGACCTCTTGTCTTTCATGCCCATTGAGCTCTTTGTGACCTCCAAGACAAGAACGCTTAACTAATGACTGTTATACAGATATTTACAACCTAACAACAATCAGAACACTGATTGTATGCACTTGGATACCATTAACAATAAAACTCTGGAAGATTTTTGGAAGAAAAATTCTGGAAGTAACTTTTTGACCACAATCAGAAAAGGAAGCAGTAATCAAAAGCAAATGGAAAAATAACATACCCCACTGGCATTTTCCCTAGCAATTTTATCAGTATCAAACTCCTGCTTACATTTGGGTTCGTCACTTGTGACAGCCTGAATGAAGTCATATGGAGTCATGTAGAGCTGTCCTTCAAATTCTAAGCTGGCAAACCTGCGAAACCGCTGCTCCCGAGGAGTTGCGTAAAGGTGCAAATCTTCAAGGTCTGATCTGTTTTCTGTAACCTTCAAAGACAGAAGGAAACAATATTAATGTAAGCAAAAAGTTTTGGTTCACAATTGCCACCACCGTTCACCATAAATAAACTGTAAATGTAAAGGTGATCATTCATAAAGTCAAATGCATCCAAATATTCTTCTATCCTTTTCAGTCTTCTACAAATTTTAGCAATAAATCTTTATGCATTGAAATTGTACTCAAGCCCAGGGAAAAAAAAAAAAAAAAAAAAGAAGAAGGTAAACCCAAGACAACTTAGGCTCTTGAATCATAGAAAAGGGGGCAACTTTAACTCAAGGAAGTCCACATAACTTCAACAGTTAAAAGACTCTGATAAAATTCCAGACATTTCCAGAAGAGAATGCAATAACACTTCTTTTATATTGCTTCTTAGCATACAGCACAACTGTTGACAGTAACAGGCAAGAAACCTCTGCAATATACTCCAGTGTAAATCTTGCACAGATACTCCTATTTCAATTATTCCATGCCATTAGAGCTACCAGACTTGGGGAAACAGAAGAAGAGAAGAGGAGAATTATTTCACTACAGTTACAGAAGTACTATACTGCATCAAGTTCACAGCCCATGGGAGTTTACAGATGTCAGGAGTTTATGTAAACTTAGTAGTACAAACTCTAAGAGTTCTAAATTATTACATATTTGTGCTACACTGTCAAACCTTATAACAGAAAATATGCTACCGCCACTATCTGAAAACTTGTTTTAGCCCATAACAAGGCAAACTCCTCTGTGGAATCAGTACCTTCAAGAAAATGTATCTGGAACTTTTTTTCAGGGATTAAAAAAAACAAACCAAATCTGTTTCATAAAAGGATGAGCAACGATATAGCCAACTTCTCCTGGTACGTTAAAGAGGAATACAGCATCTTATCAATGAAATATCCTAAACTGACACTGTCCTCACTATTTTTGTCATTTCATACAGTATCCCTAAAATTCTTCAGGTGTCAAACTAAGGAAAGGCAACAAGTAGCACATGGTTTAACTAATGCCTATGTTTTACTTTACCAACTAAGAAAAATCCAGCCCAACACATTTTGTTTTTCAGAGAAGCATCTAAACACAAAGAGAAGCTGGGAGATGTCTGCAGCTGCTGTCCGCCAAGAGGTAACAGTCCTCAACTACAAATGGGGATTGCTTTTCCAAAACCTTTCCAAGAATAGGTTTCAGATTTCAGCAATTAGAAGCAAAGACAAGTTTATATTGGGCAGTCAAAACTCTGGTCTCACTTCCCTTCTGTTTTCCAAACAAAGTCCTTAAAAAAATAAAACATTAGTAAGACTACTGCAGTGAAACAAAATTTTATGGCCTCAGTTGTAACTAAGAGATTACATTACATTTGTAAACTAGACACATCAAAAATAAATGTGTCTAGAAGAGGTCAAACACTTCCTATTTAAAAAAACCAACAAAACAAACCAAAAAAACCACACTTATAATCACAATGTAACAGAAGACTCGCAATTTCTTGATTTTATATATGGAAGTTTTAGTACCTCAATACTTTATCTAGGACATTTTAACCAGCCTTCTAGAAGCAAAAAAAAAAAAAAAAAAAAGAATATTAACTGGACAGTTTTTGAGTTAGTGTTGTGCAGTTTTAGATGAGGTTCAAAATTCAGATACTGTTGATGTCAGGATTCCATCAGCCTCTGAACAAAGTGGGACATGTAGTTGGTAGAGAAGGGTGGGAGCAGGAAGACAGTCTTGGAGGGTTGTTATGTTGAAATAGAGCTTGGCATTTTCTTGCTATTCTCTTTCTTGGAAAAATAAAAACCCAATTCTAGAAAGACCTGCACCTTTTTTGGAGGAAATAGTTATATGGACCCATAGGTCTTAACTGTTATTCAGATTAACAGCAAATTCTGAAGGAAAATGTGTACATCCGGTGTACGTTGAAAAAAAAAAAAAAAAAAAAAAGACTATTAACTGTGCAGTTCTCTTTCTGTACCGTCCCTAGTCTTTTTGAAATTATTGCTTCTGTTGTCTGTGTGTGACAATGTTTTGTTTCAATGGAGAAACTGCCATGGAAAGTAAGAGCAACAGAAACACTTACTCAAGCATTTAATTTTCAATAGACTGCTCTACATACAAATACTCTGCATTTTTCCCTGAGAAGCAGTTTTAAACCCGGTCTCTCTGTTTTTTTATCATTTTTAAATGTTTACCAAATTAAATATGGGGAGAAAAAAAATAATCATCTAACAGCCAGAACTACAAACTCACCTTAGAATGAGAGAAAAAAGTTGAGTAACCACTGACATACCCACATGCAAGCCAAAATATTTCTGTCCCATGTCACTATTTGAATATTATGGTCCTGCTGATCCTTCAGCAGTCCAGTGGCATTCAAGCTATGCCTCCATGTGGGATTTACACAACTCAATTGTTTTGGTAGAGCTTTTAGTGACATAACTGATTATCCCTATATTTGAAGTTTAATAATCTACCTTTATTTTTGATACATGCCGTTTTACCACTATTAAAAACATGCTTTCGAATACATGCAGGTTGTAAGCATGGGTAATGAAGCTATATGTATCTGCAAAGTCAATTTTCAGAAAAGAAACTGCTTCAAGGCCATATTACACATGCAGTACGAATAATCAATTGCAATCAGTCATAATCAATAATACATAATCAGGAGAATCTGTAGATAATGTATCACTCAAGAGACATCATCTCAGTTTTGATCACTGTCAGTATTTGGAGAGCACGTTGAGATTCCTTCCTCTCTCAAGAAATTCATGCTATCTCAGGTACTACCGCTTAATATTTTGCTTCAGACACTCAGAAAGGCATTTGCTAAATTCTCAGACACATATTTCAACATTATCTTGAGCACTCCGTGCTACTGTAAGTATAAAATAACATACTGCAAACACGGAATTTTCAAAACATGCTTAAACTTAACTCATGCTAGGTCTCCAAAACCTTAATTTCTGCCTCACTTTAGCCAACCTAGTTTCCCCTGAGTGTATAGTGATGCCAATATTTCACCCTCTGGCTCGAAGTCACAGTAACCTGATAGGAATACAGCCTGCCACCTAAAAAGAGCAGCACCTCCCTGAAGGCTCCATATCCCTCCTGCCCTTGCTCTGGCACTTTATGTTTGTTTTCCCCAGCGTCAAACCGGATAAAAGAACTGGTCTGACTGGCAACTTTTTGTTTTGGTGGTGCTATTTTTTAAGCCAGATAAATGCCTGGATTTACCCCACAAGAACATTTACTTTTTTCAAAACACGGGCCAGGGGAACGTGCAGCTTATGGAAAAGAAAACATCACCTGTGTCAGCAGCAAGCACTTCAGGTTAAAGCGATGGGAAAACTGCAGGCTGAAGCATAAATTCATTCTAAGGAATTCTAAGGAACTTTTGGGGTTCATCGGAAAGAATCAAAGCAAGTTGTTTCTGCTATTGATCTACCATGAATTCAAACAAACATATTCAGGGCTTAACGTGTATCACATCACTGGGCCTTACACTAGATGTCCAAATAAAAAGCAAGGATTGGCTGCAGAAGGCTCCAGGCACACACCTTAGTGAACTGACAAACAAAAACCATCTTTGGGAATAATAATTAATTAAACACCAAGCCATTCTAAAGTATTCTGACCCTCAATTCGTACCTCTTTGGGCACAGTTTTATGTGTTGAGACATAAATAAATCTCCTGGTTTCCCCAACATCAGCAGATCATAATCCATTGAGGCCAATATGAGCATCTTAGAGACACCAATTGCTCTCAATTGATTTATTTGATATTTATGTGCAGGTTAGGCAGTCTTATTGTAGCAGCATTAGTGTCAAACCCAACAGACACAGGAACAAGACACAGAAAGTCAATGCTGAACACCTCAGGGAAGGTGCTGCTGCTGAAGAAGTGCACAGGATTCAGTAAGATTCCAATTTCTATTTGAAGTTCCAAGAGCTTATCCAGACTAAATCTCTCTGTAATTATCAACAATCTTCAAAAACTCTCATGAAAGTACGTCTCTTTGACAAACAAAAGAGGGGAGATTTTTTTTTTTATGCTTCTGTTTACTAATCCTCTTGGCAATCCTGCTGACTAATTACTATGAGCTTGTATCATGTTATGGTTCTCTGCCTTTTAAAAGCTGGACACAACCATTTCTTCCAAGCAGAATGGCACGAATCTCCCAATAACAGTATTATCGTAATTTTCAGCATAGCAGTGAGTTCTGCTTTACCTGAACATCTACACAGACCCACCTTTTTATTACAACTTCTAGGGAGAGAAAAAAAAGAAACAGCCCCACAGCAGAAACCAAGAATGTAGCTGGTAGCCAGAATTTCACAGAATGGTCGGGGTTGGAAGGGACCTCTGGAGATCATCTGGTCCAGTCACCCTGCCAAAGCAGGGCCACCCAGAGCAGCTTGGACAGGAACATATCCAGGTGGGTTCTGAGTACCTCCAGAGAAGGAGACTCCACAGCATTTCTGGGCAGCCTGTTCCAGTGCTCAGGCACCCTCAAAGTAAACAAGTTTTTCCTCTGAAATTAGCAGTATATTTTTCAGAGAGTGCAATTAGTTAGAAGAGACTTAAATGGAAATTACCAAAAAGGGAACTGATTCTGGTTTACCTCAAACAAGGACATTTTTCTTCCTCAATTCACAGCAAAAGCTCGAGTAGGCTTTCTATCAAGCAAAATTAGTGTCCAAAACTCACTCCTATTGTGGATTCATCTTTCACGTACTCTGTCTATTGGTGCAGACAAGTCAAAGTGCCCTGCAAGTCCAGTGCTCTTACCAAAGACTTCCATGTATTACTTGAACTTCCTTGAAGCATGGGCTGATCTCCATTTCTCATTCCATGTTTGTCTTACTGGCTCTCTTATCTCAGAGAGACGGTGTGTCTGAGTTTGGTATAACATGAATTAACCTCTGGGGCCTTCCAGTGAAATCCACACAATAACTTAAGGCATTACCACAAGATGGTCTAACACAGGACATGAGGTCACAGATTGACATTAAAATACCTAACATTTTGCACCAGTTATGAGCCAAAACTATCTGAAAATATCAATAAATGGTAATGATATGGCTCAGGTTCGGTGGAAGTCAAGTGCAGAAGATAAAACATGACATCATTACCCTTTCTATTAAAAAACACAAAAGAAATGTTCTTCGCCAAGTGTTAGTCTCATAATACATTAAGTCAGTAACTCAGAAATTTTATTCTGTGACAAAAGATTTAGTTTTCTCATAGAGACATGCTTAAATGCCAGATATGGGATTTTTCACTTCAAAATTAGAAAAAAATCATGCCTACAAGCTCATAAAGCTCTACAGAAGTACTCCACAAGAATCTACTATGAAAACTCAGAACAATGCTCCAAGTCCCAGACTCTGAAGATATCTACAAATAATACAAAATATTTTACAAAACAAATAGATAAAAATATACACACTGTGTGCACGCATATGAGGCAAAAAGCTTCAACAGTATCACATAAAAAACCACAATTTTGCCGTGTTCCAAGTCAAATCAATGTTCTCTTGCTTTTCCAACTGAGATAAAGGTGAGACTATTTTAGCTAAAGAAGCCAACATTCACTACTAAAAGTACCTTTTGCTTGCAGTCAAAAATATGTTCTGTTACAGTAGTTTAATCTTTAACTAATTTATTTCAAGTGAGTGAGTTTCTTTGAATTTCTGCTTGCAAAGTAATCTGTCTTCCATCAATGAGAACCTGTGCAAATTATTAAAATAAAAAGGTTTTCAAAGCAATGCTGTTCCTTACTTCCTTCGTTTATATTTGACTTCAGGCTTATTTAATATGCTCCCATGTAGATAAAAGTAGCACAATTTTGTTTTCATGCTGGGTGGCCAAAAGGTTAAACGTCAAGTTCCCAGTGTGGGAAAATCCCAAAGTAGACAAAACTGTTTTGATGCTTACTGAAGTTATATTTCCAGCAGACTACTTAGATGTAGTACAGCCAACAATTCTGTTAGCTGATCCCGCTTCGCTGAGATAAGGACATTATTATATTAAAATATTTACAAGCATAGGAAGCTGGAATGTGTTTAAAATGCTGTAAAAAGGGCCCTGTTCAATTCTGTTACAGGAAATCCTTGGGGTAACAATGTTTATCTGTAAGCACAGCTACTCCAGAAATCCTCCAGAATAAGGAAAATGCTAAAATATTCTCCAACAGTCCTTCTTACATTAGTTTCACATGGAAGTCACCGAACCTCTAGCAGTTCTTCAAGATGTTTCAGACAGCATATCCTACTAGACATGTCCATGTGCTTCACTGCATGCAGGACTAAAACATACTCTGTCTCAAACATGCATCACCCTTTTTTAAGATCTCGAGGAACACAAAATTAAGGCTGAGAGGTAAATCTCCCTCTCCCTTCAACACGGCTCTCACCACAGCTGCCTGGCAAGCAGTGTCCTTCTCAGGATGGTGACAGTGAGGAGCTTCAGATGTCAACAGCCAAGGAGCAAAATCACCTCCCTACATTTGGCAATCGACTTACAATATGAAATGCATAATGCCTAGGAAAAAAAGTTAGCTAAAAGTCATTCTTGTAAAAATGATCCTTTATGCACCTCTTGGAACAGCATCCTCTCTGAGCAGGCAAGCGAGTCTCCTCCCTAGGGGAGTTTGCCTTATTTTTTGGAGTTAAAGTCTTGTTCTTCGTTTCACAGAGATGGAAATACATGATGTAATCCACTTAGAAATGTGCTGCTACAAATAAACTTGACCTTTTGAGTATTTTCACAAAGGGAGAGTTTGACAGTACTGCTGAGGTACTAAGGAAAAAAACTTTGGAAACATGTAAAGTATGCAGCTTCCTTCTCCTGGAAATGAGCGTGCTTTCAAGAAACATGATAAAATACATATTCTGTGTCTGTCTTTCCCTGCCTCCCCTTTAATTTTTAGATCACCTCTGAAGGAAGCGATTCTCAGAGAATATTTAATAAAAATAAATTCACTACCTTTACACAATGACAACATGGCTCTAGAAAAGATCTCCCCGGAGTGCAAAGAGGCATCATCGGTATTTCCAAGATGGTTTTAATAAGCTTCATAAACGACACAGGAATTTTGGCAGTAAGGAACACGGAAGCAAGGAAATAGAAGACGAATATAAATTCCTCTTAGGAATTTTGACACTGGATTATGTTTTTCTAAAACGGTTATATTTCTCTGAAAAAAAAAACACGATACACAGCTGTTCTGACAGGGTAAATACCCTTGTGTGAAGCATGTTGGATCAGGGCTCTTCTTGGTTCAATACCGTTCTCAGTTGTCAGCAGAAAGAATCTGTACCAAAATAAGTTCTTTCAAAGAGCTTCCTGCTCTACGTAAGCATCTCCTAGACTTTAAAGGAGCTGTCTGTTCGCAGAGCTCTCCCAGTCTGCATCAACACCTTCAGACACAAAACCAGCAGCCCCAAGTGCAGAATTTTACTTTGGTTCTGAAATGTTACGTGGCTGTAACCCCAAAATTAAAACTGCTGCTTTATTATATTGTCCAAAACTTTGCTCCAGGTAATCACACATAAACCCCTGGTCCTCAGGACTGGAATTGTTCTCAGAAAGCATCTGGGAATGAGGGGATCCTGCAGGGAACTTAGCTTCACACTGCTTCTGCACCACATCTTCCTCTCTACCAGAAAACCCCTGATAATATGCTTGTTCAAGCAAGTATTTGTTTGTACTGACCACAGGAGACCTGTCTGTTCAAAAAGTCTGCCAGGTCACTGACCCCACGTTGGTGACACATATCATATCTTACTTGATTTCTAGCAAACAGCAGCTCCTTATTCACCTGTACATAACTCAGGTTTCATACTGTAAGAGTTCCACAAAACAGGGATAAAGATCTGCAGACCATTCTGACACACTGTTTCTTTAGGAGACTCAAACATAGCTTTTTTTCAGTCAAATGATGTACCACATTTCTGAACTGGCCAAGAACAGGAGAGCGTCCCATCAACATCTGTGTAATCCTCAGTGTTAGTCCTGAAATATAAAAGTCCTTTTAAAATTTCTTGGTTCCATAAATTCTAGAGCATCAGTGAATACTAGACGCCAGCAGTAGGACAAAGGAACTAATTATCAAGATACATATGACAATCTTATATCCTTAAATATTCCACCACTACTGCCAAGCATTATTTGGATTCAGCGACAGAATCCGAAGCGACCTGTAGGGATATCAACTGGGCCCAGCACAACTCTAAAGACGCTTTCACAGGCCGTATGAACATCATCTGGAAGCAGGTGACCTGCATGAAGAAAGATGTTCTTCGAAAGACAAGATATAAACTAGGTTAAGCCCATTTTTTCCTATTTTGGGGGATCAGAAACCTATTCTGCTGTGTGCTGGAGCCGCCTAGGTGAACCAGGAAGGCCATTCTGCTTACTACGCTTTTTACATTTACGCTTTCACCAAAATTCATCTCAACAAAAAAGGAAGACGTGGGAATTCAAGACTAGATGTGTGTGCTGGTTTGGGATGGGACAGTTAACTGGTATGGTGCTAACTTTTGGATTTGTGACCAAAACAGTATTGATAATACAGGGAAGTTTTAGTTACTGCTGAGCAGGGCCTCTTTGCTCCTCACACCACCCCACCAGCGAGGGCTGGGGCTGCACAAGAAGTTGGGAGGGGACACAGCCAGGACAGCTGACCCCAACTGACCACAGGGATGTTCCATGCCATGTGACATCATGCTCAGCATGTAAAAGCTTTGGGGAAGAAGGAGGAAGAGGGGGGACATTCAGACTTAAGGTATTTGTCTTCCCAAGTCACCATAAACACTGAGCCCTGCTGTCCTGGAGATGGCTGAACACCCATAAATTCTAGAGCATCAGTGAATACTAGACGCCAGCAGTAGGACAAAAGAACTAATTATCAAGATACATATGACAATCTTATATCCTTAAATATTCCACCACTACTGCCAAGCATTATTTGGATTCAGCGACAGAATCCGAAGCGACCTGTAGGGATATCAACTGGGCCCAGCACAACTCTAAAGACGCTTTCACAGGCCGTATGAACATCATCTGGAAGCAGGTGACCTGCATGAAGAAAGATGTTCTTCGAAAGACAAGATATAAACTAGGTTAAGCCCATTTTTTCCTATTTTGGGGGATCAGAAACCTATTCTGCTGTGTGCTGGAGCCGCCTAGGTGAACCAGGAAGGCCATTCTGCTTACTACGCTTTTTACATTTACGCTTTCACCAAAATTCATCTCAACAAAAAAGGAAGACGTGGGAATTCAAGACTAGATATGTATACTGGTTTGGGATGGGACAGTTAACTGGTATGGTGCTAACTTTTGGATTTGTGACCAAAACAGTATTGATAATACAGGGAAGTTTTAGTTACTGCTGAGCAGGGCCTCTTAGACGTGGGAATTCAAGACTAGATATGTATACTGGTTTGGGATGGGACAGTTAACTGGTATGGTGCTAACTTTTGGATTTGTGACCAAAACAGTATTGATAATACAGGGAAGTTTTAGTTACTGCTGAGCAGGGCCTACACAGCATCAAGGCCTCTTCTGCTCCTCACACCACCCCACCAGCGAGGGCTGGGGCTGCACAAGAAGTTGGGAGGGGACACAGCCAGGACAGCTGACCCCAACTGACCACAGGGATGTTCCATGCCATGTGACATCATGCTCAGCATGTAAAAGCTTTGGGGAAGAAGGAGGAAGAGGGGGGACATTCAGACTTAAGGTATTTGTCTTCCCAAGTCACCATAAACACTGAGCCCTGCTGTCCTGGAGATGGCTGAACACCCACCTGCCCATGGGAAGCGGTGAATTAATTCCCTGTTCTCCTTTGCTTGCTCACACAGCTTTTGCTTTACCTATTAAACCGTCTCTATCTCTGGCATGGCCTTTGCTTGCTCACACAGCTTTTGCTTTACTTATTAAACCGTCTCTATCCCTGGCGTGAGGCTCTGTGGTAGCTGCAGGCCAAGGTCAATCCCAACAATATGGATGAGACACCCACCACCACCTTGAATACTCTTGAAAACTTTGAATATCCGAATATTTTACACTGTGATACTGCTTTCAGTTATAAATTTACTAGGAGTTAACCATTAAAAATGAAATCATCCGTCATCAATTCATGTTTCAGAACAGATTCTCTTGAATGGAACCAAAAATTATGGGAGGAGATAGATTTTGTTCTGCCCACATTAGAATATTTTAATTTTTTTAAAGAATCTCCAGCAATTCCATTTATGAAAGGGAAAGAATTTCAAGTTTTGTAAGAGCTAGTCACTTTGGTGTCAGGACTGGGTTGTTTTAGTGGTTGTTCTGTTAAGAAGCAAATGAATTATGAGCCTGTGCAAACTCTCACACAAAATTACTCATTTTGTTAGTTAAGTCCCCCAAAATTTCAACCTGCTATAGGGTCATTCCAGGTCAAAGCCCCAGGGAAGACACAAGAAGCATCCAGTGTAACTGTTTCTACCAGCTGCTGTAGATCTCTGTAGAAAGACATTGAGGGCAGAGACACCACCTATTCTTGATTCCAATGATCCAAGTAAATACCACCTGGGAAAAGCCCCCAGCTGGAGGGAAGATTAAGGAAGAATCATGCAAACGGAAATATCAGGATGAAATACAAAAGTCTGGATTGGATGGAAGGAGAAAAAAAAAATATGTTGGATGATTTTCCTTGGTGGAACAAAAAGCAGACTGAGACTGGAAATTAAATGAGGAGTTAAGGAAATAGGAAAGTGAGGGAAAGACAAACCCAGAAAGCCCCAGAAAACAGTGTCAGACTTTGTGCAAAAAAAAAAAAAAAAAAGATGTTGGATGATTTTCCTTGGTGGAATGAAAAGCAAACTGAGACTGAAAATTAAATGAAAAGTTAAGGAAATAGGAAAGTGGGGGAAAGACAAACCCAGAAAGCCCCAGAAAACAGTGTCAGATTTTGTGGTCAGAAATAAAGGAGAAACGTCTTTGACTTCTCCTTGACCTTCCAAAAGCAGCTGGAGAGGTTCCCAAGATACTTGAGCCTCACAATTCTTTGTTGGCGAGTACATGACAGAATCCCAAAAATCTCCCAGCAAAACGTGCACCATGTTTACATCAAACTTGTCTACACAGAAGCTGCAGGTTATCGTTCTCCATTACTCCACTCAAACCGCAGTAGATCCAAGAGCTCCAACCTTCATCCTAGTAACACTGACACTTACATGGCTTTTCATGACAGAATTTTCTACTTCAACCGTTACTATGGTTTTTAAACCATTAAACACTATTAAGGTTGTTAAACAGCACTATAAACTAGAAATTTAAAAAGTTATTGTCATTCAGGCAACATTAATTCAGCCTCCTAACAAAGGATAAATACAATACCATTGCAGAATGCCATTCAATGCTATTTGAATGTGGTATTTGCATCCCGTTTTCTTTTTTAACCACTGGAAGACACCTCTGGAGGTGTTTTAGAAAGAGTTGGTGCTCGCCACTGGTCTAGAGAGCAATCATAAATGGAGCAGGGATTGCAGAGGGAGCTCAAGGCCAAACTGCTCTTGGTAGTTCACTAGTCAGATCCGGGATCAAGCTATGGTCTCTCCCCATTGTCATACAAGCCCTTCTGCAGCACAACAGTCAATAATAACAAAAAAAAAAAAAGCACCTTAGGCCAAAAATTCCACAGCTATTTGATTCTTATTTTGGGGAGGCTTCAATTGAAAGGATATCTTTTTCAGGAACGCTGAGCGCTTAGATCTACAATTTGAAATCAGTGAGACCACTCGTTCCAAAAAACCAAACAACCAAAAGCCTGATTGCAATATAAAGCTAACATTCTGAGATGTCAGTCTGTGCATTTAGACTGGCCACGCAAACTGAGTGGGCATATTTCATGCTAGTCTTTCCAATTTTCTGCTATGTAAATGGAAAGCCAAATTAATTTGAGCCCTTTTCCACAAGGGAGCATAAAAAAAAAAGCATGTTAATTTGTTTCTTCCTCTTTTTTCCCCCCCTGGTGTTTGTCTTAAAAAAAATAGTTGGTGTATACACAGAAGATACATTTTATACATTTTTCATTTTAGATTTATTCAAATATAACCTTAATTCTTACTTTACAACCTCAATGCTTTTACAGCGATGTGTGTGATAATTCAGAGTTACACATCACATTGAATCTATTGCCTTTTCAATATCCAGCTGTATTTCCCTCGAAAGAAGACCGAGAATTAAGACCAGGTAAGTAAAACAACGTAAAGTTCTGTCAAATGAGAACAGTATGAAAGACTGGAAGAGTTTGTCTTTGGTCCTCTGTGCCACAGCAGCACACTCAAGACAACAAGTACATGAATAATCAAAAATATCTGGCTCAACTTCCCTTCGTAAGGGATGCTGCCAACAGAATCTCCCTTTCGACCAACAACTAAGGGCAAAAGGGCCAACAACATCCACATTTAAGCCTCTGCTGCAATGATGTAGATGCTCTCCCCAAGTATATTGCAAGAGAAACGTGATGTACAGAAAGCAGGCTGTTTGTGCTGTTTTCCAGCCCTATCGATACCATACCAACAAACAGCCAAATGACAGCTTTTGATATTTTTAGGCATACCAATTGTTTTAATGTAAAAAAACCACCCTGCCATTGCCATATTTTACACCCGGCACCATGCGGGAGCTTCTCCCCATCACAGGAAACTTCATTTTAAGGTTCTCGCCGCCTGTTTTTTGTCACCCGTGTTAAAAAAAAAACAAAACAAAACAAACACACACACGGGGTTTTGTCAGTCAGCCCACCTTCTCCCTCAATTAGCGGAGGTGTTACGTATTTAGAGGTGTTACGTATTTAGAGGTGTTACGTATTTGCGCCAAGCGCCACGCTACCTCTTCTCACGCCGCACAAACCTTTCCCTCCACAGAAAGTGTTATAATAAAGAGATAACTGTCCTAAAAGATGAAGAGGGCAGACATGGCTTTCGCACTATTTGCCAAAAAATGCCATTTTTTATCAAGGAAAGAAAGGCTGGGGACAGCTCCAGAGGCACACGGTTTAGGTTTCGGGGCGCAGCGATGGCCATCCCAAGGCTCCCCTCTCCCCACGGCGACCGGGCGACAAGCCCCGGCCCCGTCCCCTGCCCTCGCCTCCCGGCCCGGGGTCACCTCTGCGCCACAGCCCGGGGACACCGGCTCCCGTCGCCGCCGCCGCCGCCTCCACACACCGCAGTGAGGGTGGTCAGCGGCCATCCCTCCCGCCATTCCCGCCGTCTCCTCACGGCCCAGAGGCCGCCGGGCCCTGAGGCGGGAGCGCACACACCTACCGTCTCCTTGGCCGCGGCCGCCACCGGGATGGGGAGCAGCGCCCGGGCCCCGCCCGCCTC
>NW_015090868.1:3922766-3928883 GCF_001431845.1 Calidris pugnax | reverse complement strand
GCCGGCAGAAGCCTCGCGAGAAGCGGGGAAGGGGTGGGGAAGACGGAGGCCCCCGACAGTCCCCGCCCCGCCGGGCTGAGGCACCGCCGCCCCGGCCCGGCCCGGTTGGGCCCACCCCACCGCCTCCGCCTCCCTCCCTGCCCGGGGTGGCCGGGGGGCGGCCCTGGCCCGGGGGCAGGAGGAAGGAAAGGCTTCCACCCAACGCTGGCTCGCCTCCAAACCCTCACGGCTGGAGGTGAACCTCAAGACCGGTCACCGTTTCCCCGCCAAGGCTGGCCTAAAAGCATCCCGGGATCCTCCTTATCCACAGGGGGACGAAGCTCCGTCGCTCCCGTGGAACCTGGTGATGTCCCAGCCCGTTCCCAAAGCCTTGGGAGCCCTTGGTGCGTCCCCGATACACGGCCGAAGGTAAAAGTGTGAGGGTTGTTTCGGATAAACCCACATCCAACAGCAGAGCCTGCCATGCTGACGTGTTTATCGAAGGCTGACAAACGGTCTGTTGGACTATTCCATAATATTTTGAGCTGTGCTGTAAAGTTCAGCACTTCGGAGAACTTAGTCCCACAAATTTAGGCACTTGGGCTCTTAGTCCCACCAGAACAGTTGTTAGAAATACAGTGTGAAACGGAGCTGAACAGCTGACTGACAGAGCATAATGCTGTCCTTCACCGTCCTTAGGCTGATGTAGGTAACGTTTCTTCTGTTTGATTGCTTGCTGCGTTGTTCCATTGGGACCCAATTAAATTACTGAATTCCCCAAACACCAACCAGCTGGAAAATTCTGCCTTCCCCAGCTCTGCCAGACCGCTCCCTCCGGTACCTCTCCTTCCACCTCAGGTTCTCAGAAAAGAGGGATTCTCCTTGCCCCCGTTGCAAGCGTATTTGCTGTTCCTTTCATTGCGAAGTGACCCCAGTATTTCCTATCCTTTTATACCCTTCTGTTACAAGGGTTTCTCATTAGGAAACACACACGCACTGTCCATGTCCTCAGCTTCTCCTCTGATAAATATCCTTGGCCACAAGCAGCCTCCTTGGCATCACTAAGCACTAGTTAAAGGCCAGTTGTTAAAGATGAGCATGTTCTTTTGTCCCCACCTGCTGCTGATGGGCCACAGGCCTTGTTGGCCATTGGATGTTACAGCATTCTCCATGGTGCAACCTCACCTCTACCTTGAAGCTTCAGAAGCTGCACACAGACATTTCCAGTCCCAGCACACCTTATGGCATTTTTTGCAATGGCCAGCTGCAGCATCTTTTCCTTCTTTATATAAATATGTTCTTCCCAAGCTTCAGCCAGTTTTACTTTTTCATTTTTCCCAATACACAAATTGTAACTCATTTTAATGGGTTTAAGACACTCATGCATTTTCTATTTCGAAGAAACATTTTAGTAGTTACGATATTATCATAGAAGCATAGAACAATTGGAGTTGGAAGGGACCTTGAAGATCATTTTGTTCTAACCCCCCTGCCAATATAAAGGCCAATATTAAGGTGTCAGGACAATAGTAGTTTCAGATGTGTAGCATGACTGAAACTCAGGTATTTCTCCTGTAGTTACATGACTAAGTGTCCAGTCTGGAAAATTTTGTAGAACGTGGCTCTTGGATCTTTTCAGTCTTATCCGCCTCATTAGGAGACATCATTCACCAATATGACCTTTTAAAAAAAAGTTTAATTTTTCCATTTGATTGGAAAAGAAACCACTTTTGGTCAAGGTGGTGTCCCAAAGTAAACCTGTTTGCTGGGCGACTCGTCAGTCACCGAAACTGTAGACATGAGCCATGAGTTATCTCCCTGCTCACAGTGTTTCCCTGAAATCGGTTAGCCACATTTTAATGCCTTTTCAATAACACCTTTAGGCTAATCTTTTTTTTTTCCACTTCAAAAAATTCAATACGCATCTGCAAGTGCTTACACCTGGATAGGTTGTCAGAACTTCCCTGGTCACATCTTTGCTTAGGAATAAGAGTGCAATTTATTTCTGCAGCAAGTCACAAACTGAGAGCTGCCTGCGCATCTTACGTGCACAGATTCAGAAACCATGTAATTTAAATAAACCAAAGTGTTTTTATCCCTAGTGTTAACCTAGGGAACTAATACAAAAGCAGCCAAATGAGGCATTTGAATGTTGATATATGTGGAAAAAATCCATTTTCACTGGATGTACCTGGATGTAAACGTGTGCTGACAACCTAGGGAGCTTATACTGGAGTTATTCAAGTGTATCCACAAAGAACAGGGATAATTAAATCATGAATCTTAAAAAGTCCTATGAATTTCTGTCTTCATTTAAAGAAAATGCGAAGAAATGTAGAACTTCCTTTCCATAGGAAAATATATTTTTTCAGCATTCCTTTTTCTTCATCTGAGCTTTTGTAAATAGATCAATATATTTATATATACATGTATGTATACTTGCATACATACCTGCAACTGTATCAGTTCAGAATGCTTTTAAAGTCTGTATGCATTGCATTGAAAAGGCTTTAGATCATCAGATTATGATCTGGTTTGTACACAGAGCCTTGAAAATGATTCTGTTCTTTTCTTCCTAGGAAATCCTGCACGAGAACACACCTTATTTCACTCAGACTTGCAGTGCTCTGAAAGGTTCTCACTGTCACTTCAGCACGTTCTGCTCATCTTGCTGAAAGCAGCCAACCATGTTTTCTTGTCCAAATCTAGGAAGGATCTGGAACTGACCATGATAAACAGGTATCTCGAGCTTTATGTTCTACTCAGTGGTTTTTGTTCTACCCCGTGTCTGCTTCCTCATGTATTCATGAGTTCCCCCTTCATTTGCCCAGCCAATATTTTATTATATCATTCAAGTTTTATGGATGGCAAAGGACTGTTGTCAGGGAGTTCTAAAATTAATAAAGGTGCAACAAAATGCAGGACATAAAGTTTTACAAGTAACCGCTTTCTTTTAACCAACCTGACAAATATATAGATCTATCTCTCTCTCTATATATATATAAACACACACACACATATATACATAGACAAAAATTTCAGTCCATTGCTTTCTCCACTCCCTTGGTAGCCACCAGGTCATGCCTATGACAATATACTATTCTTAGGAAATATACAGTAATTATATTGTCTATAGAAGCCCTAACTGCTTGCTATGGAAATGAAAACTCGGCCACATATGTGTTTGTTCAACGCCCCTGAAAGTGTGGTCTCTAGGAAGTATACAGAGAGTTGATTAGATTGTACTGTATACTTTAAGTTGAATTATATACTCTTGTAAAAACACTCTTCAAAATTATTTAACTTCCCATGGTATAGTCTCAGAAGGTGCAAAAGAAAAAAAAATCTTTAGTGTTATCTTTTCCTGTCACATGACTACGGCAAACACCAAAAAAATTCTTATCTTTTTGTTTCTTTTGGGGTACTTTATAAAAACAGCATAACCGGTTTAGTGCCCAGACATTAAAGACTCCACTCGGAAAAGATCATCGTTGTATATTCCACTCTACTTTAAATGTTTCCATTATATAGCAGGAAAGATTTAGCTGTAAGGGTCTTCCCGTGTGTGGTGGCTGATTTTTTTATTTTTTATTTTTAAAAAAAACCCCACCCTTCTCTACTGGGGACAGTGGTGCCATCTCAACAGAAGAGCCTTCTGCTGTTCGTAGGACTTGGGGAGCACTGCTTGGACCCGGACGCGTTATCCATCCTGGAGCATCTTTTGGCTTAGAAGAATATACCTCCTCCCTTTAGTTGTACCATCCTAGTGCATGTCCTGCAAATTAGCAGCTGTGACGAGCTAATTACAGTTTGATCTCGGCCTGCCAGTCATGTCAATAAAAATACTTGGTGCACGTTTCAAACGTTTTAGGTATATATGAGTAATCAGTGTACAGGCTACTTGAGAAATAGGTGCCATATAGATTATTCAACTTTGATCTGTTTCTTTGATTTAGCACTGCAATTAAGTAGATTTGGTTCAAAGAGAAAGCTCATTGGTTGATGTTTTACACTGATGTGATAATGTTTACACAGATGTGCTTTGAAATCTCGATTATGGTGGATTTTTGGGTCCCACCACATGACAGGCTCCTGTTATCTGAAAGGTAAAATAATATAACATCTATCTGTAAGTGCCTTCAGAGCAGGTCCGCCTGTGCTCTCTTCTGAGGTGATTTATCTGATCATTGTATTTAGCGTTAGTTTTTTCAGTTTTAAATCCCTCCACAGTAAATCACTTGCTTTAAAGCAGCCTTTTTATACTTCAGGTGCACACAGGGGCAGTACTTAGGACTGCAATGATGAAAAGGTGTAGCATTACCTGCTTTAAAGCACCTGCCAATTAATTAGCCCCGTGCTCTCCGTAGCAAATAAAGCTAAGCAGTCAAATCCATTTGATCTCTCAGATTCAGACTGTGACTGAAAAGACCAGGGAGCAAGACGGGAGAACTAATCTTTCATGATTCTCTGCAACTTTTTTGTTTAAATGAAACCTTAAACCGCTGGGCGATTCTCTCAAACTTTTGAAAGAATTAACTATGAAAGATCTTTGCATTTTATACTCTAGTATAACATCGGCGAGGAACTGCGTAGCGTATTTTGAACGCTAAGATGGGTCACGTAGTTTGAGCCCTAAAATTCATTAGACGTTACGGAAAAAAGCAACAAAGGTGGCAAAAGTCAAGCTCTGAGTTTTAATATACTGTTGTTTTACCATTGCTGATAATGAACGTGTGTTCCACCGATATATTTGCACCCATGACCTATTCTGCTTTGGGGATGAAAAAAAAAATGCATATGCTCATCTGGAATGAAGTCCTAAACCGATTCAAAACACCATAGAAAGACAACAGAGGTCATCCAGTAGATGATGTTGTGGGTAATTTGTGGAGGTTCAAGCTGAATAATAGGAAAATTTTTTTCACCGAAAGGGTTATCAGGCATTGGAATGGGCTGCCCAGGGAGGTGGTTGAGGCCCCATCCCTGGAGGTGTTCAAAAGACGGGTTGATGTAGTGCTGGGAGGTATGGTTTAGTGATGGTGTTGCTTTTTGTTTGTTGTGTGGGTGTTTATTTTTGTCAAAATTAGGTTGACGGTTGGACAAGGTGATCTTTGAGGTCCCTTCCAACCTAGAAGATTCTGTGATTCTGTGACTTTGGTGACAGTCCCAATGCAAATCCCCAAAGAAGACAGATTAGATGAGCCATCGCTCAGTCTTTCTTTCTTCATCTCTCCAGGTTCTGAAAATATTTATCCCAAACTAGGGGTCCGCTCATTTATGTTTTTTTTTTTTAAGTTGTTGTATCGATATCCAAACGCTATGGATCGGTTTCATGTCACGTCCGTGATGAATTAGACGCGAGGCAGAGTTTGCAGAGGGGAAAACACCTCCCTGACGATGCCAATTTCTGTCGAAATTCCCCTCCTTGTAGCTGGAGCGATAAAAGGCGAGGGTAATGCGTGTACGTTTTATTAGCGCTTCAGAAACAGGGAGTAAAACTGTCAGATCTTTGTGTTTTTCTCTTTTTTTCTTTTCTTTTTTTTTTTTTTTTCCCCCTTTCATGTGTGTCTGGGCAGGTCTCACCCTCAGGTAACGCCCTTTCTCCTTCTTCCCCTCCTCGCCTCTCCTTGCACCTGTCCGCGGAAGGCTCCGCCGCCTCCCGCTGCCCGTTACGCTCCTCTCCGCGCAAGGAGGAGGGGGGGCCACGTCCTCCCCCCTTTCCCCGTCCCCCCCCTTGTCCCCCCCTCCCCGGGGTGCCTGCCCGGGCTGCGGGAGGGGCGGCGGCAGCTCCCTCCCCGCCGCCCGCTCACATCAGAGGAAGGTGCGGGGCGGGAGAAGGAGCGGGGAGGGGGGGAAGAAGGTTGAAGGGGGGGGTGTGTGTTGGAGAAGCAGCCGGTTTACAATTTCAAACGCAGCCCTCCCCGCATTAGCATATGTCAGGGGGACCCACGTATATATATACACAGGCGCGGGGCGGACCGCCGCCACCCCACCGCCTGGCTCAGCCACCGGTCCCGGCTCGGTTCCCCATCCATGCTCGGAGGCTCCGCCGTTCCCCCATGGCTCCGTTGGCCGAGGTGGGGGGTTTCCTGGGAGGCCTGGATGGTTTGGGCCAACCGGTGGGAGCTCACTTTTTGT
>NW_015090868.1:3829288-3922576 GCF_001431845.1 Calidris pugnax | reverse complement strand
GTGTAGCTCCGGGTGTGATTTTGGGAGGGAGGTGCGGGGGGAGTGATGCTGGGGCCGGGGGGATGAGCTCTCGGTACCCGGCTTCATCCTTCAGTGTTAAACCGGGGGGGGCTGCACCGGGGCAAGGTGGGAGGGAAGGAGGGAGGGCTGCACATCCCATACCCGAGCCAGGAGGTATGGATGTATATGCCAGGAGGTATGGATCTATATGCTTTGCTCAGCCTACATGTGATGTCTTATCCACTTAAGGCTTATAGACATAAGGATACGCCTGCAGATTTAGTGAGAAACGTCAAAAAACCAAACCAATTCTTTTTGTATTTGCTATTTTGAGTCTTTGTACAATAATGCAGACCATGGGCTGGGGCAGGATGACCCTTAGGCCTCGTTAGGCTCATTAAGTCTTTTTTGTTCCTCGTAAGTTGTTTTTTTTTATTTCTGGGTTAGAAAGTCAAAGCAGAGGGGCCTAAAAATGCCTCTTTGCTCAAATACTTCAAGTGCTCACACACCTTGTGTGTCAATAAACCAGAAGGAGGTGAAGACAACCCCAAAATGCAAACGTATCCTGTGATACAAGAGTGAATCCAGTTGTAGGAACTGGACGTGTGAAAAAAAACCTGCCCTTGTCAGCTAGGTGTGAGTTTTTGGGTGTATTGATTCAGCAGTTGTAAAAAGGTGATTAAAGAGTTTCCTATCATCCTCCCCATAGTCAAAACAATCTGCTGGAATGGCTCTTAATTGCTTTTATAACGCATGGATGTTTTCAGAAGTAAAAGAGCAGTAGTCAAACAGACAGTTCTTCTCAGAAGGAAGATTTCCTACAGCGTGTAAACATGAAATAAATCCTTGCTTTAAAAGCAAGGAAAAAAAAAAAGTTATCCCCAGATCAAACATTTTCTGGGCTTTTTAGAAATGTTCTTCCTTTATTCTACCGCTATTCGCGGCAGGTTTGTCTGATGTGGTTACTTTGTGGGTTGAATCACCTGCTTATTATAGTTTTGAGAAAGGGTGGCTTTGAAAATGATACCAGAAAGACAAAATACCTCCACCTCTTTTTATGGGACTTTGTGCTTTAGGATACTGGAAAACTAGGATGATTTACATGCAATAGAGTTTTTAGTGCTTGCTCTTTGTAAAGGATTTATTTTTTTTTTTCCTTTGCTGCTTGGTAATAGAAATAAGAAACCTGCCACAGCTCAATTAAAATTCAAAACATTTAAAATTATTGTATAGTCCAGACAGTCCATCTGTCTGAGAGTGAAAAATGGTCCTGAATGAAAAAGAGTAATCATAAATACAGCAAATAGTCAGAAAGCCATAATCGAAATCAAACGCACTGTTTAAAACCACTTATCTTGGATTAATTTTTTTTTTTTTAATCTTTTGTGGTTTTGCTGCTGCATAGCAAAATCTTGGATTCTAGAACAACTTCTTTTTGAGGCTTTGTTTACATTGTTAACAACTTCCAAAAAGCCAGTTCACACGTTCCCTTTCTTTCATGTTTTGTATGTTCTGTAATCTGTGCATATCAATTGGTTAAACACGCTGCCTTGCCCTTGCCAAATTCAGGCTTCAAATAGTGCCTCATCTCCCGAATACTTTATATTATTAATACATATTACATTTTTGGGCAAATGTAATATAAATAAGGCTATAATCCAAACATGAGCAAATAAGCAGCATATTTCACTCGCATAAAAAGCCTTGCACTGAAGACAGCAAGTTGTGTCAAGAGGTGTGGGCCCATGTGCTAGATAAGATGCCTGGCAAATACTTTTTTTTTTTCTTTTTTCTTTTTGGTCTGTGGGTAGATTCTGATGTATAAAATTCCCATCTGTACTTTGATTTCCATTCAAACAATCTAGTAATGGAGAAAGTGTTTTTTTAAGATAATGCTATAGAGAAAGTAAAGTATATTTTCAGGTATTTGAAACCTATCTTCCACTGTTTGAGTAGGCAGTTTAGCAAATAGTGTATAGTCATTATAGATTGTAACAACAGAGTCATGAAGGCTTTAGGCTCAGTGCTGAATAAAATCCTTTCGTAGCCAACATTTAAAAAAGAAAGTTTTCTTAAATGGTGTAGGGTTCTGGTTTCTAGATGAGGCTTCTCAAACTGCTTTCCTGTCAATGCTGTATGTGTTTCCATATAGTGTTTGAAATTTCAGAGAAACTAGGCCATGTTTACTATAACATATACATTTTCCACTTGTTTTCAACTGTGTTTCAGATGCTACATATTGTATGCTTACAAGTTGAATTAAATCATTTTTTTTCTTATTTATTTTTCAGGTATCCTTGAATTCATCAGTGTGGCGGTGGGACTGGTCAGTATTAGAGGTGTCGACAGTGGCCTTTACCTTGGAATGAACGAGAAGGGAGAACTCTATGGCTCTGTAAGTACCACTTTTGTGTCAGCTCACACACGTTGAGGTTTTGATTCACTCCTTAGCACTGTGCAAGCCCCTCAGGTAGCCAGCTGAGGAAGGATTAACTTTCAAAACACTAACATCTTTCCCTATTGAAATGTAGAATGTATTTTTACAGTATAGCCTTGAATAGTAAAGATTCAATGGGAAAAATTTCTCTGACCTGGATGAAGAGAACTGAAAAGAAATACTCCTCTTAAATTATGACAAAAAGTAGAAAACCAAACTAGCTATTCAAACAGCATTAAGTTTAATTTTCTTTTTATCAATACTGCAAATGTATCATAGTGCATACTCTGTCATCAAAAGCATTGGATGCAACTGGGAAACAGTTAAAATGATAGTTATGGAGCAAATAAGCAACAATTAATATAGTACCCAAACTTACTTTATGTATAGCCTAATGCACCTTTACAAATCAGCAGGTGGTACTTCCAGGTACCAGCTTTTTAACATAAAAGCATTCTTTCAAACGGTGGGAAGAAGAATATAAAACTGTATCACAGTCACGGTTTGGTACCGGTGTTGTTTGAAAAATCTGGATGGTGCAAGAGTACTGGCAGCATCTGTAGATCCCGACTGGAATATTTGCATTTAAGCATTAAAATTAGCTTGTGCTCATTGTGGCTGATCTGTATCTGTTGAATAACTTCAACATATAACTGTAAAAATATAATCTTTGATTTTTTCCAATACTACCAGGGTAATAACAGTCTTAGATTCTTCTCCTTAAAACATCTTGAGATGAAACAGTCTGTCTCTCCAGTTCCTTTGGCTGCAGTTAGTCCTGTTTAAAATGTGAGAAGTGATACACACCACAAAGAACACATGGAAATACCTTCTTGATCTGCGACATTGCACCTGAGTCCCTCCACCAGACCTCATTTCTAGAATGGTAGATACCCCAAGACAGAATAGTTCCTGTAGGTCAGGTGAATTTTAGTTAGATCATAAACAAGTAATGCCTTCTTGGATAGACAGTTACCTAATTCATGTTTAAATCCCAAATTGTGTATGTATGGGTCCAGTTTTCAAAAGAATGAAGATTAAAGTAAGCCTCCAAACTCAGTATCAGGTCTACATACTCTTCTGGGGTTTGATTTGTTGACAGTTAAAAGAACAGTAAGGCCACAAAAAGCCTGAAATATTTTATTTTCATCATTTTTTCATGTATGTTCAGATATCTAGTGACAGCTTGCCTTATTTTTCTTCTCTGTTTGTTTCTGTAGGAGAAACTAACTTCTGAATGCATCTTCAGGGAACAGTTTGAGGAGAACTGGTACAACACTTACTCGTCCAACGTGTACAAACACGGGGATTCGGGGCGGCGATACTTCGTAGCACTTAACAAAGACGGTACTCCCAGAGATGGGGCAAGGTCCAAAAGACATCAGAAATTCACACATTTCTTGCCCCGGCCTGTGGATCCTGAAAGAGTCCCAGAACTGTACAAAGATGTGCTGGGATACAGCTGAGGAAGGAGGCAACTTTGGAAAAAAAAAAACCAAACAAACCCATACTGGAGCTGTTGGCCATGGAGCTTCTGTGCTCCACGAGCACCAGCACGAGGAACCTGCAGAGGTCTAGGATGCTGGACTGGAAGAAGGTGCTTTGTGACAGACAAGCCTCTGCTTTCCAACCTGTGGATTTAGGAGACAAAGGCTTTAAGTGGAGTGTGGACCAGCCTCCTCCAAACTCGCTGAACTGCGTGGTCGCCCGGAACCAGAGGAAAGTGGGAGTGTGACTTTTTTTAAAAATAACAAACTCTTGGTAATTTTGTCTGGATTACCCGTGGTCCATAAATTAACAAAGAGCTACCTTCATTGTGTGGATGAGACGAGCTGGAAGAAATAGAAAGAAATAGACTATAAACCAGTAATAAATCCTGAGAACTGTATATGGAGTTTTAGTGGCTCCACTTCAGTGATGGACCCTAGGTGTCGATGTGTCATAGTCAGAGCTGGAACTTTTCTTCAGGATGGACCTATTTATACATCTCCAGATAGCATATATTTATTTTATATATTTATTTATTAAAGAGTTTATTTTTTACTGGGATATGAAGAGAATACAAGCCCCTACCCCCAATGAGAAATCATTTACAGTGCCAATATTTACTCTGAATAGTGTCATGAGACAGAAGTGACATTACCTTGCAATGCATCCAAAAACTGAACATTCATATTGCATCGTTTATCAGTTGCAGATAAAGTTATATTTTATGCACATACCATTGCCTTGTGACTGTCCTTATTTTGGAAAGAATGTTTAATTATTTTTTTTTTTGACCTATGAGAGTGCCTTACAGATCTGTATTGAATTCAAATGCACATTTAAAAAGGGAATTAAAAAATATTTCACTTTATTTGGTTTACTGTCATCTTTAAATTGAGAGTCTCTTAGCACACCATGTGTAATAGCTCAAACCTGCAACAATTGTGAAATGAATTGCAGTTTGCCTGAAAGGAAAAGTAGTGTTAGCTTTTGCAATCTTGATTCAAATCACAACATGCTTTATTGGTTTTTTACTAAATGGTTCCTACTATCTTTACTAATGCACAAATAACTATTCTCTGTATTACTTATCATTTTCATGGAGGATTCTCATCACTGTATAAGACATTTTAACTATTTTTAAGGGGACATAGTATCAGGGTAAGAAGTTTCCGATATTGCTGAATGAAAAGCTTCTGTGAGTGAATGTTGTTTCTCTGCTGGGTACAGAGGAGTCTAAGGAGACCACTTTCTTACCTTAATTCCTCCTTTAGGGTATAATTCCAGCATAAGTCTTTGTGTGAAGACTGTATTGCAATCTATAATGAGAAGTGGATGAGCATAAATTAGTGATGGACTGTGGACAACACTGTTTTACTTTCTGCCAAATGGAAATTAATTGCAGATACACAGAAAGGCATTTCAGCGCTTTGTGGCTAACAATATGTAAGTTACTAAGGTTAAGGCCTTCATTAAAATTTTCTGATAAACAGGCAGTGGAGGATCTGCAGTGCACTGAATACAGTTTAATAAAATAATGTTGTAATGTGCTTCAACATAACAAAAAACAGTGATTTTATGGGTGGCACTGAGTCCCTTTAGTAACCGATCAATAACTGAAGAGAGAAGTATACACTTCAACTAGAAATTTTTTTCCTCCAGTGAGTTAAAAAGTAATTTATGCCAGGTAAACCGTGTAAAAATCCAGTGGCTCCTGCTCAGGACATAATTCCCATGCATTTCTGGCAACCATGTTCAGTAATTAAATCATACCAATAAGAATCATCTCTCTTTAGATGAGCAGTGTACTGTTAATCCAGCTTTCTCAAAAGTACTTTGAAGATGGCAAGGGCTGAAATAATCCCTGTTGTTATTATTGTACATCCTTTTTCACAGATACATAACAGTTCAGGATAGCTGAGGATAGCTTTAAGAGGTGAATAGTCAGCTGGAACTTCTGTATCCAAACTCCTAACCAACATATAGATGAAGAAGGTGAGTGATATATGCTTGTCGTTTTCTTGCCCCATTCCAATTTTAGATATTTGCCAATAATCCTTGAACAAAATGTAGTGGGACAGGTATGGTGGTGATGAGTGACTGTACAAAACCTGTAGGGCATTGGAAAGCTGTCACAGCCTCCTTTTTTAGTTCTGGTACATTGCTATGGAAGGAACATACTGCATTTTCCCAGTTAATCTTACTTGTGGCATTTATTTGCTCTCTGTTATATTCTGCCTGTCAATGATTTTCACATGCAGTTAATGTTTTTCTGGTTTGAAAATGGCAGATGCAGAAGCAGCGCCTCAAAATAGCTATCGTCACGTGTCCTTAGACTAATAGCTTTAGTTGTCAGTGGTTGGGCTTTTTGTGTGGTTTTCACTCCCACTTCAGAAAGCCCAAGTGGATAGAGAGGGAGAAGCTGGTTCTGTTTAACCAGTAGCATTAATGATCTAGTTTAGCACTCATTATGTTTTGCATAACCCTATCAGTCTGAAAGCTGTGGACTGTTCTCATGTTGCGAAGAGGGTAATGTGAAGGAGGTGTGACATCGTTCAAGGTTCAGAGGGAATCTCTGAAGGCAGAGAAAATGTCGCATCTTGAAACAAATCCCTGCAGGACTGGCAGCCCTATTTCTGCCTTCCCTTTTTTTTCCAGGAGAACCATTGAGGGTAGTTACACAGTTTGTATAGCAGGTGCAGCTCCACTTTCTGTTCTCCACCCATTCTCTTAATGGCTGTAAAACTTGGCCCTTTGGTCTCAGGGCTGGCTGGAAATTGTTCTCCATGCTGGTTCTGTATTTCTCCACATATTTCGTTTCCTGCTGCACTCTTTTCCAAGTTGTGTCATACAGGAGATTTTCTGAAATCCAAGAGTAATCTTGACTTCTGCGCATATTTGAAGTGAAATTGTTACTTGTATTTATCTTTGTGCTCTTGGTCTGAATGCGGAAGGTAGAATTGTTAACAGTCTTCTGTGGAAGTCTACCTGTAATAGTTACAGGATATAGGGGAATCCAAGTGCTTCTGGAAATGGGTATTTATTAGGCAAGCTGATATAATCAGAAAAAGTGGACAGCTAGTCTAAAAGGCAGACAGCCCTTTCACTGGTCTGGACTGTTTGTGTTTGCACCAACTGCCAACTGTCCCATCTGTATCTGTCCATATCTTCCTGTTTTCCATCACAAGCTTGTTGACATTGTCGTTCATGCTCAGGTGTGACAGCCAGCTTCCCTGATTCTGTCTGAAAGTTGAAATCACTGCTGTGGCTGTGCACTTTGGTAGCTCTCCAGAGTCGTGCAGAATTTACTTTCTGACGTGTGAGAGTCACTTAACAAGTGCATTTTCATCTTAGCTTTCATTTCCAGCTATTTTAATTTGTTGATGTGCTTTGTTAACTCATTTTTCAAAGCCATCCAATCTGCCTTTAGTTGCTTTGTAAATTTTTACCGAAACATAGATCTTTACTAGCAGCTATATCAGCTGTGGGTGTGATTTTTCTAATTTTTTTTTTGTTTAATTTATGTAATCGTACTATATTACCCTACCATGGCTCTAGTTATACCATTACAAACCATTATGTTTGCCTTAGTCCTTTTTCTTTACAGCAATGAGCCAAACAGAGGGCAGTTTTGTACATCATAAATGCATCTGCAGTATTGCCTTAATGTACTGGACTAAGCCTGTGTCATGAATACTGGGGTGAGATGCTTAAATTTTGCTTATCTTGCTCCACACTGCACAGAGATGCTACCAGTGAGGAGGCCTTTTGGAAATCTCTTCATTTGCTTCTTTTGCTTTTCATGTGAGAAAAGCTATTGACCGCACTGCTGTCCAATTCTCTGCAGTTATTTGGTGGGTTTTTCTAGTCGTGCAACCATTTGAAGACTCAAGTTAGATGAACATAGCGGCTGCATGAGATCAGACAGCGCCGCATCTCCACTGCGTGGGGAAGAGAGTAAGAATAGGACAAACATATAGTCTGGGCATTCATAGCAGAACCCCGACGAGGGTTAGGACCTGAAGTCTGTTCTCCTCTGGGTCATTTCCTTCTATGAGGCAGAAAAGTGAAGTAAAACATTTCGCAAGGTTGAAGAACATGGTGGTGGAATTCTATGCTTCCTGGATGTCTGCATCAACCTGCACTTTGTCAGACATTTCTCTTCAAACAATGTCCTGTGCAGTACAGTAGTATGTTCAACTGCTGTGCTGAAATAGTCACCGTTAATCCACTGAAACAGGTTGCCCAGGGAAGTTGTGGATGTCCCATCCCTGGAAGGGTTCAAGGCCAGGCTGGATGGGGCTTTGAGCAACCTGCTCTGGTGGGAGGTGTCCCTGCCCATGGCAGGGGGGTTGGAACTGGATGATCTTTAAGGTCCCTTCCAACCCAAACCATTCTATGATTCTATGATTTAATGTACTCAGTGTCAGTGCACATCTGGATGCACATGTGGTCCTCTCAGTACAAGGCAATAACCACATTGCTAGACAGAGAAAGAGAACATTCTGAAGTTGTCATATACCATGAAAATGTTAATCGGGAAATTTTTGTTTCTGGCATTAGTTTAAAGCAAGTTTTTCATAAAAAGTTTTGCAGCACTTTTGACAATGCTGTATGGGTTCTTAGCAGTCAGAGATTCATGGGCAGAAAAGCAGAAAGGTGGAAAAGCTTCTCAGGTGGAACATGCTTCATCATAATGTCCTTAAATTGTTCAGAATAGGAAGGAAAAAAACCACACACGCACACACACACACACACACACAAAGCAGGGAAGAGGTCAAACAGTTACTTCTATTGCCAGTTGGAGAGATATTAAGTTTCAAACAGAAATTGGGTGGCAGCTTGCCAAAATAACTATTTCATCTGCAACATGATCAGACACTAGAACCATTCTGGAAGTTCAGGAAAAAGAGAAAATACTGAATTAAAGCAGTGGTGACAGTAGCTCTCTGTATTTCAAATATATCCAAAATGCTATAGATATTGTTCTCTTATAGCAAGTCTCCAGCAAATGCAATTCATAGGGAAAGGAGTAAGAGTGTTAGAAAGGCAGCCTTTTGAAAGTGAGCATAATAAAAACATTTCTGCCGTAAAGTCCTCGTTTAAATCTTTTGTCTAATTATAGGAAAGTTGAATCATGCTTTATTCACATTTAAAATATCACAAACCAAGTAATATTACTTTCATGAATATCTTCAAGTCATGAGTGTTACTTGATTTATGAATAGAGCCCAACTTAAGTCACATTTGTCTCCCAAATGTCATCTTTTATACATACATATCTACACTAGCAGATATTTATGAAATATACTTTTCAAATCAGTTACAAGTGTTTCCTTTGTTCCTGCCAATAACAGTCTCAGTTGTTGACTGTTTCAGGGGACATGTTTGTCTCCTTATTATTCATGCAAGAACCTCCATCCATTTCTAACTCCAGTGGCTATCAGGTGCCATAGACATGGACATGGGTCTCAAGGTGTGTAGATCTGTCTTAGGGTGGTTTCATCTGTGTGTGGTTGAGATATGGGAAGGTGGTGACAGGCAACTGTGCTTACACACAAGTGTTTTTAGCAGTTGACCCCTATTGTGCTGAAGCTCCTGGGTAGAAGCATGAACTAATATCATCCAACAAGTCATCAATATTCTGATCATGCTGATTCCATGTCTCCTATTTTGCTGGAGCCAGAAAATAGAATTTCCTTTGCTAGTAGAGGTATGTACAGAAGCCGGTTAAGCTTGGCATGAACATGAGGGAGGTGAAATGAAAGGAAGGGGAATATTCTCAGGACTTTTGCAAACTCTGAGATATTTTTCACAATTAATAAGTCTTTCTTACTAGAAAGTCTACTAATCAGGTGGGTTATCAAGTTTTGAAGTCCAGCCAGAAACTCTTTTTCTTTTCAGCTGGATGAAGCCGGCATCTTCATTTGTTAGAATTAGCACCACTTTGGCCACCTGCTCCTTCTGAAAAGTAGCATGATCCAATGACAGCATCAAAAGTCAGAACTTCATTCTGCTTCTTGTTCTGCCTTTTCTTCTACCTATATGGCCTTGGAACTACCTATTAGTCTTTCTATCTCAATTTCACCACCTATAAGGGGATGATATCTCTAATTAATCAAACAAATGCAGAAAAATCTTTTAACACATATAACTGTGTAAACTTGTCAAAAAGATTAACCTGGTGGAGAGTGGCCCTGTATAAAATGGTCTATACCTTTGGTAGCTTTTCACACAAAGATATGGCATCTTGTAGCCTACTGTATTCCTAGAATGATTTAGAGCGGGTTTTGATTTTTAAAGTGTCAAATGGTAGCTTTTGCTGTTCAGGAAACTCCTTGTCATGGTTCTTAAAAGCTATGCTGAGTTGCTGGCCCTCCAGTCAAACTCTCAGAACTGTAGTTCTTAACAGATCAGAGGCTTCTCCTTTTTTTTTTTTTTCTTTTCACAAAAACCGCTTCAGCTACCCTCTATGATTTAGTAGAGGGATTTCGATACCTGCTGTTTTTTTTATTTTTCCTATTGTTCTTTTTTTCAGCTACTCTAAAATAATTCCTACTCTTGCTACAGTCTTATTCCTCTTTGAATAAAGAGTCAGTAGATTTTTGCTGTGAGAAGATTGTTTGGACCAAACTTTTTTCAGTGAGCTAGAATCCAGTACTTAACAGTCACCAAATGGTCAGCAAATGCTCTTAATTCTGTGCTATTATCTTTGTGTATAAACTAGAAACTGCTGAACACTAGACCCTAGTAATCAAGTAATCAAGTACCATTTCAAGCACCACATTGCATTTGATTTATATACTAAAAATTTGGTCCATGATACCTGCATTTGTGTAGTGGTTGTGGTTTTGTGTCTTATATCCTCAGTTAACTCCTCAAGTTCACTGTAATGAGGAGGTAAATTCTTTTATCTAGGAATGTGTTTGCTAATCTTAACTATGTAAAGTGTTCTCCCTTCTGATGCTAGTGCTAGGCAAACAACTGCAATAAGGCATATGTAGATGTCTCTGTAGGTTTTCTTCATGGCATATAGACCTTGGAAAACTCAATTCATTTAATTCTAGGTTATTAGCAGCGCTCTATCTGCTCTGTTGAAAATTTTTCATATGGTGTGCCTGTATTTTCAGAATGCTCTTACCTCCCCTCACCTTCTTTAGGTTGCTCTTTAGGATGCATTTCCTACCCCTGAGCATCTCTTGCAGAGGTCAGAATAGATCACTTGCAGCTCATCAATGCTCCTTCAAAGACTGCTGCAAGAAAGTGAAGATAAGGTACATCTCATAACCAGGTATCATATATGTTTTTTTTTTTTATTATTATTTTGTTCTTGTTGCTTTGGGGAATTAAGCAGTGCGTTCAGGGTCAAACCCCACACCTATCTTGGCTGTGCAGTGCACTAGCCCTTGCTACCTTTATATATTTAGTCAGCCCCTTGACAGTGTTTTAAATGAAAAGGTGACAGATGATGAATGACACACAGCACTCTCATATGTTTTCATATTAAAAAAAAAAAAGAGGGACTATTGTTTCAAAACATCAAAACTCTTTTATCTCATGAAGAAACTTCAATAGTTCTATGAAAGATTCGGTTGCTTAAAAAGTTGGTGAGTGTGCCCATATGTTTTCATATGATTCTTTTATGATGCTGGCCAGCAATGATGAAATTAGCATGTTTTGATCTATATACAAGTTGTTCATAAAGAACTTGAAAGGAGTAGTTAGGAAAATCCAAGTGCTGAAACATTTAAAATATACTTTCTGGTCTCACTTTTGTGTGATTGTCAGCCAGGGACTATCATGATCAAGGTAGCTTGCCAATTGCCTGCCATAGATAGAATATTTATTGCTGCAGTGGGGATTTCCTATCAGAGATCTAAAGACAGACTTTTATACATTGTTTCTCCTAGGTAACCTATTCAAATCAGCAGAGGAGATCTGATAGTAAAGTAAAAGTAATCAAAAGCTATGTATTTTTGATCTTCGGGTTTATTTGAACTTCATTTTTGTGTTCAGGTTTTCCTTCACATAGCTGAAAAAAGAGAAGGAAATTGGCTGGTGTTCTGCTTTTCTATATAAAATTCATAACCATGTAATGATATTAAAATTAATAGGTTTTTTTCTACTGACTTATGAGGTATAACATTTATTTTTCATGCTACCAGAAAGTAGATGTAGTTTAGCAGGAAATTAATCTCTTTTAAGTCTGCTGGAAAGATATGGGAACACTTGGCTCATCAAATCATAATTGGCTAACATTTCTGCTTCTCTTTTCCTAAGACAGACTCAGACAGTGGCCCAAAGCACTGAGAATGACAGGATGGGGTTAACATATTCTGAATAATTTCCATATTCGGAATAATGTCCCTGATCAGTTGTGCAAACTATGGTCTGCACACAGTTGATTCCCTCCAAAATTGATCTGTTGGTCATCAATTCTTGTGTATACATAGCCTCCTATCTTTTTCCCTTCCCTTCCCTTCCCTTCCCTTCCCTTCCCTTCCCCATTCAGCTTAATGAGGAAATCAAATCTTCCCAATTACCCTGACATTATTAGAAACTACAGCCTGAACTCCTTTAGCAATCAGTATCTCCCATTCCATCGGAGAGAGCTGGACTTTTCTGCTCGCATGGTTTGGGGTTTGAACTCTGGATTTTGAATGGCTTTTCCACAGCAGCATCTCTTATTGCTTCCCAAGGAAATCGTTGACGTGCCTCCTGAGACATGCCAAATTCCTCCCCCAGTGTGGCTACCTTAGCCTGCAGTGTGGCTACCTTAGCCTGCAGCCCTAACCCGGGTGTGAGGAGAGGCAGCTGAGGCCGGTGCAAGGCTGGGAAGGCACTCAGGGGATGTGTGTGTGCAGGGGGGAGGCGACGGCAGCCTGAGATCAAACCACTCTTCTGGCATTTAGCCCTTGGATATGGAGCTGGGAAGCAGGATCAGAAACTGTCTGGCCCATCCCAGATCTCATTGGCTGTCTGTCCTTAAAAGGCAGATGAACTTTTTTCCTTTAAAAAGCACTCAGCAGAATTACACACACCACTTTCCCTTTTCTCTGAACTGTGGCACCTGAGGCCTCCTGTGGTAGAGGTTTTCATACCCCTGAGTGTGCTGTGTTTTATTTGCCTGCTAAATAGCCAAACAAGGGCAATTACTGGCAAACATACTGGTGTTTTTCTCACACTTTACAAATTGTATAAGAAACACAAAATGTATGGGGAGCATGAATTTATTTGACAATAATCAGGGAATGCTGATCAAACTAACTTGATAGTAAAGTGGGTTTTTTTGTCACCAATGACTGATGATACAAAAATCTAAAGACTTTGGACTGTCTATTCTGTCCTGGTCTAACACATACACTCATAAATTAAACATAATATTAGAGTTACATGCTCATGTTCACCTCTGTAGTATTTCATGTCTACAATTTACACTTAAAATTTCCTAAGCCCCTTTGATGGCTCTGTAGCACATTCTTTTTCTAGCATAAAAAAAAAAAATATTATGGATTATGTTCCAAGAAATTATTTTTAAAATTTGTAACATTAACATATTAGTAAACATGAATGTGAGAATATTATGTTTCAAATCTGAGTTAATATCTGATTGTATCCAATGAGAAGACAACTTTTGCCAGAGGGTATTTTCAACATGAAGACATGACAGGACACATGCTGCAGAGCCATTAGTGAGTGTTTCAGCTTCACTGGGAACTCTAGCCACCTAGGATGCATCTTAATGAACTCATAAAACATGATCTGCAATATCTTTTTGCTATAATAATAACAATAACAACAACAAGAACAATAATAGTAACAATAATAATAATAATAATAATCATAATCATCATCGTCCTGGATTTCATTTTTATAGACATCAGTTTAAAAGTTATGTTTGTTCTTATTAGATTAAAGCTATCATGGAAAAAAACCCCAGTTTCTAGCCCGGTAAATGGGAAAACACAGGAAAAGACTGAAAACAATCTTTTTTCCCATATATTATCATTGCTAAGATATTTCTTCTTTTGCCTGTGTTTTTTCCTCTATTTTTAGTAGACTTAGGTAATCTCATCACATTATGTATAGTCTTCCTGCTCCCAAGGGCCCAATGATAACATCAGGTTGCAGCTTTCCAATTTCCTGGAACTGAGTAACTCATTCATACAGCGAAGCAGAAAATAAAATTAAAAGAGTCCATTCTTAATGTGTGAAAAGAAAAATAGGGGACAAAACACTATGCTATTTTACATATGGCAAAAGCTAAGACAGGGAACCAGAGACATTTCTATCAGAGACACAAACTTGGGGCCAAATCTGTGATATGCTTATACTGGTGTACAGCACTGGGAATTAAAAAAAAAATATGATGGGCTGATAAAAAAAAAAAAAAAGAGAGAGAAAAGATGCTAATTTCACACAGATGGGAAAATCCAATCAGCTCTGATGGGTTACAAAAATGACAACTAGCCTAAAGCAGGGCTTTGCAAAACATCCACTGTAATTCTGTGCCCCTCAGAAGCCCACCTTTCACAGGAATGCTTTCCCATCTTGCAGGGTAAATGCCAGCAAAGGACATGGCACTTTGATAGTGTGCCTTTCCAGAAGAATAGATGGAATTTTAAAGAACCAGAGATTCTTAAAATGCTTGTCACATCAGACACTATTTGAAAAACAGAAATCCCTGAAGGAATATTGGGAGATAAAAGCAGCCCGCTTTAGCGCGCTGCGGGAGGCTTCTGTGCATCGAAGGACAGCACAACACGAAGGAGGGTGCTGTCCCTTATCAGGCACCTGCAGTGCTAGTTCTGTAACCTTGAGAAGTACAATCAGAAGAGCCAGGACACCAGTAGCCTTGTGGGCAGCATGCACATTGTAAAAAGGGAGAGATGTAAACCCCATTTTTTAACTGGAAATTATTTTTTCCCTGAAACAAGTTCTGCTGTTATCAGAAGGGCTGGCAATAAAGAAATGCTGAAGAAGAGGCAGTGTAGTTCTAACACTAAGATCTTTTTTTCCTGACTCTTAATAGCTAGTTCAGAGTCCACTACTGTGTAAGACAGCTTTTTCCATGTGACTTTTTTTAGACTGAATTTCATATGCCATTTCATTACCTGGTCACTAGACAAAATCAGCACCTTTCTGCACCTCTTTGCAAGTGGCTCATAGATTTAATAACTTTTTTTCCATACAAACCAATGTTACTCAATTGACTTTAATGAAGGGCTAGCTTTCATCATATCAGGACAATTCCTTTTTTCACCAACTCAAAATAAACCAATGTGTTCAAGGGAAATTGTCTTGACCTGCTTCAGTGCTACGAATTGCCATGCATGAAGCTTTCAAGGCCAAGTAATACATCCTAGCATGCTGGAAATAAGTTGTAAATAATAAGTTGTAGTCTAGGGCAGAGGTCTTCTGCTGTTTATTAGTGTGAGAACTATTAAGTGTTTGAATTTCAAGACAAGATTCTTCTTCACAACCAGCAAGTTACCATTGGCCAGTCCTGCAAATCCATTCCAGAAATGGCTGCATTGATAAACTTAATATTGTAAATACAGAAGGGCATTTTGAATATGTTTGATTTACTTCACTACTGGTCATACTTACTACTTTAATGATACCTTCCTTAGATTTAGTGTCCCTTACTGCAGAAACTCTTTTTCTATTTTAATGCTGCTGCCTCCTCCTTGATAGATACATAGGGATGGGAGAATAGGAGTATAAAGGAATTGGGAAAGAAAAAAAGTCCTCAGATATGCTTTCAGTTCTAGAAAAATTAGAGTTTCTGAAAACTAAGATAGCAAATCTGTCCACTATGGGACAGAACAAATCAGATTTTAGTGTAGGAAATAGTCAGCATAGGTATCTGATACAAGAGACATACCTCTCTAATGATCCCTGGCATTGTAAAGGCTCCTTCTACTGGGGACAACATATTAAAGTAGTTCCAAACTTCTATGTGGAGCTTCATTGATTCTCAGCTGGCCTAAGGATCAAAAAGATATAAAGATTGTTTAAAACCATCACATTCCTCTCAACACATTGATTTCTACACAAGTTTCTTAACTAGGGCCTAGGAGTTAAAGATGACAGTAAATAATATTTATTAAAAGTTATAACTTTTTGGCAAGATGAGTAATATCTCAATTCAGTTATCAACACTTAGCATTTAATTTTAAGATACAGTTCCAGATGTTAGATTTAAACATTCCAAAATGTAAAAGTAAATTTGTCTTTAGAAAAAGATTAATCACGTAAAATCAGCTGCTTTTCTTGGTGCATATGAAATACATACATATAAAAGAATAAAACTTTTGTTTTGAATGTTACACTGCCATCTAATGAGACAACTGTAAACTACATGAAAACACGGTTCATGGTTTTGTCATCTGTTCTTGGAAGCAGATGGTTTAACACAGGATACATCTTCAGTGTTAATGGCATTTATATTAATATGGAAATAGGAAATTTGTTGATGAAGAGAGTCATACTAATAGTATAATGAACTGATGATATGGCAAGCAGCTGGAAAAAAGCTGATCTTCAGATGATATTTAAATAAAACTGCAAACTAAAGAAATACAATGAATAAGGTTCCCTCTGAAGACATGAAGAAAAAAATAAAATAAATTGAGTTTCACATGTCATAATAGTCTTTTTTTCTTTTTTTTTCTGGATGTTAGACAATTCTTCACAGTGTTTACAGTTCCAGAGGTTGTTTTCACCAACTAGTGCAAGTAAGGACCTAAATAAGTTTTGGGGCTGAAGGCAGATGGAGCAGAGGCACCTGGGCTCTGTTTGCAGATATTCAGTGTAGTTCTTGAATGAACTTGATAAGTCACTAAAGGGAAAATCCTGCCCTACATCTGTCTGCATGAAAGTGCTCAGATGCTGCAGCGCTGCTACCTGGATGCTGAGGCAGGATGAGGGGATGCCCTGAGGGCTCCCAGCGCTTCGATTTCTGGGACTGTTGGAGACCAGCTGGGATTCAGCCCTGTTTGGATTTCCCCTGTACTGGTGATTCTGGGGGTCTCCCAGAGCTCCTAAGCAGCTCGGTGGCAGCGCTGGGTGTCTCAGCAAGGAAAGACAGTGCCCAGTTCTGCTCCACACAGCACTGGGGACTTACTGTGGGTGCGTGCTTGGTGTGGAGAGAGCCTGCCCTTTTGGGCTGTTTTTCAGGTGTATCAGGAGCAGCTGAAGGTCTGAGCACAGGTGTTTTGTGTGAGCACACAAGTGGAAAGTGGGCTTTCAGCCTTGCTAATAAAACCTAAAAATCCGCTGAATTTTATTTCTAAATAGGTACTCAGGTGAAAAAAAAGCACCCTGCTCTCACCCCACTTCCTATGACAGCAATGCTAATCTGAAGTAACCCCCTCAGTCCTCATCTTTATGGAACAAACTCCATCATGAAGAACACCCGTAGAAGTTAAAACACTTCGCCAAACAACCACATTCACTACAGCGTATTTTACTACAGAGTATAACCATTAATATTTATTTCACAGTCTCAGTTGATATTATGCTAGCGTGGCCAAATGCTATTTCATTGTGTTGTAATAAGGACTTTGATTTTCACCAGTGCTCTTGGGGTCATCTTTCCACTGAAACTCGACATAAACAAAAGGGGAAGAGGCACATACCCTAACAACTAGTATAGTCTCGCCAATCACCAAGTCCAAGATCTGGCTTTTCAGTGAATGAGAGCATCTTGTTGATTTTATGGAACATGAGGATCTTCACTCAGGGTAGATCAAAGGGCTGTGTTAGGTTTCAATACATAACTTTATGGGACAGATGGAATCCACTCAGAGAGACCCATGACACTCAGGGCCAGATTATCAAAAGTTTCAGACACTAAAACCTATTAGTGTGTTCAAACCTTTATTCCAACACTGTCAGCACTTTTTACCTCTGTTTAAAGCATCAATCTACATTTTAACTACTGCAGAAGTTCAAACAGAGGTTAAATGGATGAGCTAAAGGAGGTGGCAAGTCAAAAGAAATTTTGTTTGCCATTTCTTTGTTTCCACACAGATATTGTCAAATGTTTGGGGATATAATTTTGTTTTGCAAGGGAGAAATGAATATTTTGGGGAAGCATACCAAAACTGGAAACATATTTGGTCGGGTAATGAACACTAAAATTCTGCATGTCATTGCCTCTGAGATCTTGGAGCATGAAAATAACTTTTTGCTTTATCACTGTTGAAAAAATTTCAGGTGCTTCTATCAAGTAACACAAATACACTCAAGAAGAAAGAAGAGGTGAACTCGCTGTCTTAACTGCTGTCTCCCCAGATTTCTTAAACTCCCCCATTTGCCCTTTTTTTTTCTTGATAATAGCTTACCAGCTTCTACTGTGCTGGTAAACTCATCCCTTTTGGGGGGACTCCAACTAGGATTCCTGCTTTGAGTCCCCATGTGCCAGACTTTAGCTAATGTAACCTAATGGGATCCTTTTCCCATTGGGTGCACATGGTGCACACTCTAATTTTATGGAGAAGTGACACAAAGTTCAAGTTGGCTACCAGTGATTTTGCAAAGTGTCTAAAAATCCTCCCTTGAACACTCTTAAAGTCCTATTCAGAGATCCTAGTGAAACCTGTCATCCTCTGCTCTTCATTCATGTGGCTTCTTTTCTGGAACAGTCAGCCCTTCTCAAATTGCTATTAAGAAACCCTCTGTATTTAGGACTTTCTAGGAACTGCTTCTTGAGCCTTATCAAGTGATGACAATTGATTGTCAGGCTATTCATTGCTCAATTTATTCCCCTCTGTGGTCCAGGCTTGAAAAATAGATTAAATGATAGCCAGCTCTTCAACTAACTGAAGTGTCATATGAATGAATAAAAGTTTAGGAGCTCCTGCTGGGTAGTTCTGTAGATATTTTTTCTCGTGTGGAAGCAAAGATGAAAAAAAACCTTCAAATAAGCCTCACATTCAAACGAAGTGGATTTCCTGGTATTAGATGGGATCACCTGTTTTTAAACATGAACAATTTCTGCTAACACTTTCAACAAAATCACAGCTCCTGTGGCTGCTTTATTGTTGTGATCATACCCTGGTATAGCCAAGATGTGGGGGAAATGCATCGTTTACACAGCTATAACCGTACTGCATCAACCCTGACTCTGCTTTCTGCTGTATGAAGCAGAGATATCTCATGTGTGCAATATCTCATGTTATTCTGTCATATGATTATGGGTTTTGAATTTATTTCCAACTTTCCAAGCAATAATGGAAGACACTAGAAGGTGGTTTCTATAAGGAAGGAAGGAAGCAGAAAGCAACATCAACTTAAAATCATGTATTAGCTCACAGTTGTATGAGTTTTCACAGTAAGGCAAACTGCTTTTACCTCCAACGGCAGTTAGCCTGCTCAGATTATGTTTAAAGTAACTCAGGACCTAATAATCTGACCCTCATTTTTAGTATTACTTACGACAGAAGAAAAAACTGTCACTTATTCTTCTTTTTGAAGGATTGAAATGCTGGAGTGTAAAAACTGCTGCAACATGGGCTCAAGTTCGTGTGTTTGTGACATTACAGGAGCCCCCTGCATTTCAGCGTGAACACTCAGTGCTTATGGGCTGCAGAAGGTGGCCCAGTAGAGACCCGGGCTCAGCTTTGGCTGGATGGCCTTTATTCACATCACTGCAGCCTCTGAAAAGCAGAGAGAAAGATTAAACCTCTCATGCTTTTTTTGGCAGCACACGTCTGCTCAGATGGCCAGATATAACAATGTGATGGCACAAACACTTTGGTGGGCACAGAAAACAGTTCCACACAGACTGTATAATTTTTTTCAGTAATTTTGTAGCCATGAATAATCCTTCTCAGTATTATAAAAAATCTGTCAAGCTAGATAGCCTTTTAATGCAGATAAAACAGTCACTTGATACATTTTGATAAGGCAGAGTGTAGTCTCCATTTGAAAACTGTGCTGTAACATTTATTTTGATTGCATAATTCTATTAGATTCCTTTCCTATGTGAAGTAAGGAACTTGAGAAGGAAGAGGAAAGGGTTAAAAACTGCACTATCAGGCAGGTGTGTTGGTTAGCAAAGGCTTTAACTTACTTCTTGGCCCTCACAAAGTGCAGGTGTTGAACATCAGCATTTTCATCCTGTTTGATATCTAGGCTTTTGTGTTTGTCATCTGGGGACTTTTACACTAAATCTGTAGGAAAACCCCCCTTGCTTTGTTGTTTTGGCTGAATAGGATAAAACAGAATTTGTTTCTTATTGGTCTGGAGTTTAAAAAGACTAGCACAGTTATGTCTGTCAATCTAAGAGGTGGAAAGTTTTTTTAACTTGATAGTTTACATTACTACAGATCTTCCCCTACACAGCAACAGTCACTAAGAGGTAAAGAGCAGCAAGCTGACGATTAATGAAATCTGCAACTACTGATAAATTTCCAGAAAAATGTGATAAAATGTATGCATTTAATGCCTATAGTTCATTTCTGAACTTATAAAAATTTATGTGTAAAGTTGGCTGAAAAATCTGATAGATGGGCTGGCAAAATAGAGAACGTTATGATACAAGTTTATATTTAATTGAATTATGTATGTGTCATTAAAGTATAAACAGTGAAAGATATAAAAAGCTCATCTAACTTTGAAATCCTTTACATATGCAGAAGATGTTTTGTGTATAAATCTGCAGATTTGAATGATCTTGTTCCTTTAGACCAGCAGAGGCTGGGCATCTTCAGAGTCAATAGAACCTGCACAGTAATTTCTTTTCCCCGACTAAGTAACTCTTAAGACATACAAAAGCCTCCCATTGCTTCTTTCTGCTTCATCTTCCGCAAAGTGATGAGCAAAGTATAATGAAAGTATTTTGAATAATTATAAAAATTACGCAGGCACTTGTTTAGTGCCTTCCTACTAACGGTGTGAAGCTGATTGTGAACAGCTGGGCTCTCATATGGTTGTTGTTCATGACCTGCTTTGTTTTGCACGGAGACCACGCAGGGTAGAAACTTCGAGTAAGTTTAAGACACCTTTACTTTCCCCAGGGACTTGCCTAAAATTGCTTGAACTAGTCTGACGATTAGAATTGTTAAAAAAACCCAACACAATCCTTTCCATTTGTTCCCAAAACCATTTATCTGAAAATATTCTTATTTGCATTGCAATTATTGGCTTGGTGGTGGAAAAGCTTTTCAGGAGAGCATCCCGGTATTCCTGGGTGACACAGCAGGATGAGAAGAGAGCAAGTGGTTCACTCTCTGCCTGACACTTGAGTAAAGATGTCATTCTGCCTCTGTGATAAGTAGGGAATCCTCTTTTTTTTTCTGAGTCATTTCCAGATAGCTGATTAACTTTGACCTTAGACACACACCAACAGTTTTTCAAAGTGTTAAGCAGTAATTACACTTTCCTATATTTTATCAGCAAGAAGAGGATAGTGATACTTTGCTGCCAGGTATTCTGTTCTTAAGCACCCAGCTACATTCTCCTTGAATATTAAAGTAATGCTTGTAATAATATAGTACAAGGTTTTGGAACTATTCCATGCAACTGGTTTTGACTTCTTTTTAACTCATCAAATGCTGTTTCAAATGCATTCAAAGATAACACAGCAAAAATACTGCAATGATTAACAAAACAGACCAGAAATGTATGGCTTTGGTGTGTTTTTAAGCTCTGACTGCGGAATACAGGAAGATGTTCTTATGCAAGGTCATGTTCTATAATTTTATTTCTATGTCACTGAGCCTGATTGAAAACAATGTCTTCTATCTTACTGGAAATCTATAAAGCAATTAATTTGCTACTTGAAAGCAATTCTATGGCCTTGACAAATCATCACCCAAAAAGTTATTGTGTACACAGAAGATTTTATTAGCTGTGTCATAAGCTCAAAGCACTTAGAGGGGTTAAACGTGACTTTCTGTCACTTTGTTGTGACGTTTACTGCATTATCTCATCATGCCAATGCTTGGCTTGGAGCTGGAAAGAGAGGAAATTTTATTTATGATTCATTTCCCTGTTTAAACCTTTTTAGCATTTACTGTAATTCTGTGTTTTCATAACACTCTTCACAGCTTAAGTGAAGATGCATTTTATCATCGGGTCAATGACACTGAAAGGATCACTCTTTAAAACAGAGGAATTGTCTTGCTAGATCAGAGCCTGCCTAGAACCCATCCAGCTGTCGCTGGTACTTCATTATTCATCTTGGTAATGCTAACCAGCTGCCAATTTAATGTCTGCCACAGGAGCCCACTTGGGAATCCTCCCTCTCCTCAGATAATCAGGCAAGTCTAACAATTGTTCTGTATTAGCAAACTGTTTTATTGCCCTGTGAAACCTAAACGGAAAGTTACAAACGTTGTGCTTTGAATCACTTTCATGTCTGAACACGACTGACACAGAACGACTTCATTACCTTTCGGTAAAGTGCATTAGAAAAAAATCTAACGCTGAGCTCAGGTGCCAAAAGGGGAGTGCTGTGTTACCTTATTGTTAGAGTAGCCCTGGCTTCTGTGTTGATAGACATCAATATTTCTATTTCTATTAGGCTGCTAGCTAACTATTTTCAAGATTAATTTGGTCAAAAAATTTCTAAAAATATTCTGTTAAATACTTTTTATCATGAACATTTAGGAATATTTTTTTGAATCGCTGAAGTTGAGAAACAACTAAGAAGAAAGACATTTCAGATTTAAAGACTGGAGAAAGTTTAGCATTTGAAAACAATAGGAAATTAATTAATTGGAAAATAGCAGAAAGTAAAACTTGTGTTGTTTCTAAAGTGGTCTGAGGGCTACTAATACAACCCACATGTAGGGGGTTGTATTATTCATGTAGGAAAACAATAGATAAATGTATTAAAGTACAAGAACAATATTTTTTAAAAACTATTTCTTCAAACAGAAATGTCATCAAATGCATACTTTTAATAAAACACAAATCTCAAAGACTGGGAATTGTTCCACTCAGGAAGGCTCTCAGATGTGCCCGAATGAGTGGTTATCTTGCCCTAATCCTCAGAATCTACTTTCTTCCTTCCCACTTTGCCCAGCAACATCCTGAAATCAGTCATAAGCTCTAAAACAACTTTATTCACCAACCACACAAATTCATCTCATCAGTGATGAGGAAAAAAACCCAAATAGGTGGATGCTTTTAGCTGCTGTGCCTTAAAATGAAGGTGGTTGCTGCAGTTTGTTCTCAGGATGTCAGTAAAACATATATCTTTTCAAAATCAGGGAATACTGTTTGTACAAGTGCTCAAGATGATGCCTAAACCAGCTGTGAATATCTGCAGATGAGACCCTCCACCCACCCTTCCTGCCCTAAAAAATTTTGCATATACATTTTGTACATCACTATATCTTCAGTTTATTGTATGATCTGGAAGACAGTAATCTAGCATGAGGTTTCTGATCTGAAGTCTGAGGTGGATTAATCTGGTTTTGATAAGTACTGTATTGAAACTGAGCTAATAAAGGGACACCCAGCATGGCCAAGTGTTTTAATGCCTGGAAGTAAGATCAATTGAGCTAAAGCAGTTTCTATTTTAACAGGGCTAATAATGAGAAATTACTGTAAAAAGTGTTTGCCTTTATATGTGTGTAGCTTTGCTTCAGACTACATTTCTCTAAATGGGAAACCTCAGGTTTCTGCCTTTGCAAAACGCAGTCACTATTCTTTTTCTGCCAGCTGCCCTGACGCTACACAACTCAGTGAGATACTATTATTTATGGCTACAAGTCACACAAGAGGAGTTAATTAAAGGAAGGAAAGAAATGGAGAAGCAGAGGAAAGCTACACAGTAACTAAAGCATTGATGAAGAAAAAACAACAAATAGGGTTTGTTTAAGGATTCCCCCAAACATATCATTTTGATCCAGCTTGCTAAAGGAAGAATGTAACTGGTTTTCTCAAAGCCAAGGATGAGCTACCAGGACAGAGAATGAGTTTTCTGCCTTCCTGACCTGGTTTTGTGGTCATTGATAAAAAATCTGCACCCCTCTAGATTATCTCACAAAATGAAGTTTTACTTGGTTCAGGTGTAGAAATATCATTGTCTTTTGTCAAATTGGCCAGAGTATACAATACAATATTTTATTTTTCTAATTTTCAGCATGAATCATGGATTTCAAGATGAATAAAGTTTGACTTTATATTCAGAAGGAATACAGTTATGGTTAGTTATGAAGAATGCATGAATAATGCAGTGAAAAAATGTTTAAGTTTTTACACAGTGAGGGGCAACATATATGTTTTCTTGACATCAGCCAAATAACTGTAGTTGGATTTTCAGCATGTGTTTATATTGTATGTATCTTGGACCAAGAGCTGCTTCAGTGCCAGTAATCAAGTGATGGAGATGAATTGAAAGGAAACAAGTTTACTCCAGACTTCCCTGTGTATATTCTGATATACATATATGATGCTGGCAAAGTATTTCAAAGCCAAAAAAAAAAGCTCAGCAAGTTTCTCTGTATTCCATGGCACTGAGAAGATCAAAGAGAAAATGGTAAGAAAACACGGATGGTAACGAGGATCTGATAGAATTTCATCTAAATAAGAATGCTGGTGAGCAGCGGGTTTCCCAGTAACTTCTGGTCTGCTGTGGTTTGCAATTCCTTCATTAAACATCACGGAGAAGGGAAATGCGTGCAACACGTGATTACACTATGAATGATGCAGTGACAGGTGACTTCAGCTGTACATGAATGTTCTGAATGAATTATTTTTTGTGGATTTTTTTTTTTGTTCTTTTGTCTGTTTAACTGCAGAACTAAGCAGGTTTTGCTTACAATGCCAATATTAATTTTAATATATTTTAAAAATTATTTCCATTTACTATCCCTACGCAAAACTCCTAAATGCTTCTTTATTCTAACATGACATTTGAAATAGCAGGTCTGAAATTTTAGAAGTCAGAAAAGGACATACAGTAATGACCATTTACCATTAAACCTTATTTCATCCTCCTGTGCATATATGTTATGATATAATCTTTAATTACACAACCCCATACAGTTTTTCTCCCAGGAGACCCCTGGCTGATAGAGTGAATAATAGTTATCCAACATTTCTTTTTATCCTGTTCACTATGTGGTTTAGGCCCAGGCCTTATTTACGTTACATCATCCAAAATCTTGACTGACTGCAGAATTATTCATTTCTTTTCCTGGGAATTTCTCTGGTTCTCTTATCACACCAGCTAATTGCTTCATGGCTGCTCCTAAAACTATCTTTATTATCCCTTTGAAAGTGTATTATCAGTGTCCTGTTATTGCAGCAATGGAACTCGAGTGAAAGATTAAGGTCAAATTTACTGTGTCCATTTTTGGGTGCTAAAGCTGAGACACGAAGAATGTTTTTTTAAGAATACCTCATTTTGAGGTATCTCATTGGATATGTAACTGCGCCATATAAAACCTGAGTGGATTCAACTTCAATACTCTTTCTTTTCCTGAAATCCCACCTCTTTTAGTTCGCACTTTCTAATAATTTCTAAAATAAATTTTTTTCCACATGTTCCTCCTCTGTAGGTGTCATTCCCAGAAAAGTGGTTCCTCTGCACCTTTCTGAACTCCAGGTATTCGCATTTTTGTTAAGCCCTTTCTATAGCTCATGTATTTTCCTAACTCTGCAGCTCCTTCCTCAAATTTCTCTTTCTGCAACTAGTCTCCACCTTGCAACCTGCCTCTCCACGCTTGTCACTCTTCTGCATTCAAGATAGGTAGTTTCCTCTTCTTTTGCACTGTGTGGGAGCCAGCTGGAAGGTGCTTGAGGGTAGGAGAAACCAACATTTTGCTTTCAGCTCCAGGGTCCTGTGTCACATAATTTAATCATTAGCTGGAGCAATCATTTCGTCCTTGCGTCTTCGGGCAACAGTATGCTCAGTGCAGGGGGAATCATGGAAAACTTGGCTGACCACGTGCACGCAGGAGTCCTTGAAAGGCTTATAACTCGACTGCTATAAAGTGAATTTTTCTGAGACAGAAAATAATGCATCTCACATCAGGGCCACGGACTAAACAAGTTTGAGATTTCTGCTCTTGAAGATACAAGTGTGGAGCGTCTCAATGCAAGAATTTTTAAGACTAAAAAGTGCCAAAATCTCTTTCTCAGAAAATGCTGTGCTCTGATAAGTGATATCCTCCTCACACAGTTCATTCTGAGAAAAACAAATGAAAGTCTGACAAAAGACATAAGGAAGCTTCAAATCCAAACCTACGAGTGAGCAATACTTCAGATGACAGTTTTATGACACTGGTAGAATATAAAAAGACTTATTTTTTATTCTAATTCCATATGTTTAGTCCTGATCACAGAAACTAGGACATTTTAACCAGTTGTGGAGCTTTGCAGTCAAAGAACTCAAGAAACTTTTAAAGTACAAAATAAAAAAATGTTTCTAAGGCTAAATTTCACCAAAATAATGTTAGCTCCATAGTACAGTTATCTCAAACAAGAAATAATTTCATTATTATTATCATTACAATGAACTTCTTATTTCTCATCCTGTTGCTCTAATCATTATAAATTTTTCTCTTCTGTCTGGCTTTGACATTCAAAATTAAATTTGGCATCAAAATGGCCTTTTTCCTCCTTGCTGTTGTTATCGACTGGTGTTCTTGTGTTTCTCTTTCCCTCCCCTACTGACTCTTTCTAGATCTTGGAGAGATGCTTAGTACTTTCCACCACTAAAAGTAATTTATATTTTAATTATTATTTAGAATTTGGTGAGATGATAATTAGTAGAATAGTTAGAAATTGAACTTCCAGAAATCAAACTTCCAGAAATTTGTGAATTTATAGACACACAGATGTTCTGATGAGCAGAAGTCAACCAAAAATAAAAGGATCTGCGTAATCATTTTACTAGTGATATCAAATAGCTTTAAAAATTTGAATTTCTGGCATTTGGTTACTTTTGACCTTACCTCAATGCACAGTAGTGTTATTATATGCTTATCCTATGGTTCTAAGAAATAGATAAATAACAGTTCTCAAATAAGACTTTTTCTGCAAGTATTTATTCACACTGATTTAAAGGTGATAAGAGTATAATGCATTATATTTTGTTGTAATAGGTGTAAATTCACAAGGTACAAATCTTCCTGGTTTTGGTTGCACAAAAGGAGTTCACTTTGAACATAAATCAGAAGCAACATCTAGTTGAAGGGAACCTTCCAGCAAGAAATGAACTAGCTGAAAATGCAGCAAAATACAAATACTTGGAAAGAAATTGAGATCAACATGATAACAAACCCATTGTTTTGAGATAGATGATAAGACTTCTTTATATTACAGGGGAATGATAAAAGCAAATTGTATCAGATGCAAAAAATAAACAATGCTCATTAACAGGCATTGTTTGAAGCATTTCGATATCGTCGGTTAACTTTTGACACGGGTGGAGAAGTATGCATAGATGAGGGTGGAAGTAACACTTCCAAACAAGTAGAGGCACAAAGGAATTTGAGATGATATCCCTAATGAAACCCAGAGCTTCAGCACTGTGAGAAAATTAAAGCTTGGGCCAAGAATCAAAGAGAAGCTCAAATGCTTCAGAAGGCTTTTTATAGTCTAGGATCAAGGAGGTTTCAGCTTTTAGTGTGCGAAGGGCTAATAATGATCTGCTAATCTGTGTGCAACATTTATATTGTTTTCCTTGTCATTTCTAACAGTCTATCAAAGCCTCCAAATAAGGGTTTGCGTGCTGGAAATCAGATGTGGCTACGGGTCCGGAGCATATAACACCACATTGGCTTATGTGATGTTCAGGAGGATGTGGAATGCTTTTAGGACTGTCTAAAGGTTAAAGACTTTAAATGCTGCTACTCACTTCAGTCACATTCTGGGAACAGAGAGTAGACAGAGAGCAAAACAGAAGCACCTGGAGCGTGTTTGCCCTATGATGGACTCCAGCAAACGGCTAAATACACCCCAGATCTACGGAATTAGCTTTTCACTTTGTCCTAAACTTTTAAATAAAATTCAAAAATAGCCAAGGTGGCAGAATACAGAGAACTTTGAAATGTATTTTGAAATACAATGCCTTTATTTGTGTGCATCTGAATAATGTGTTGTAATAAGTTTCTGGTTCTTATATCTTTTAAGTATTTTCATGTATCTCAGTCCAATAGATACTCTATATGTCCGCAAAGATAGAAACTTCTCTAAAGCAGGATGAAGATTTGACCCAAATGAAAAGGCTATTTTTACGTTTATTTCTGTGATAAGGAGTCTGCCTGCAGTTTTAAGTTTTTATAGTAATCCTCAAAGGTAAGCAAATAATGCTCAGTTTCTGCTTATAAATTTCCTAGAGCTAGATAATAGATATGCTCAATGCACTTGCAATTATAAAACACATGCTGATTTCTTTACTAAATATTTGGAAATTACATAGTATTTTATTTCCCTAAATAATCAGACATTTAACCTACACTGTAGCACATACGTGTGTACACATACACATACTTTATCTGTGAGATATCTGATAAGTAAATATGAGAAGTAATTTGTATAGGTGCAATTTATGCTACTACCATCAGCCCCAGTTCTGCAATTCAATAACTCACTTTTGTTTCCTCACAAAGGAATGACAGTTTTCAAGAGTGGAAATCATCCATCTTCAGTCCTTGTGAAAAACTGAAACTGTGTATTTAACCTTTAATTATAATATTTGCTGTGTATGCACAGCTAAAAGCATCTGGTGAATGAGCACAGAAAAGTCTCACATTACTGTATATACAGATCATAATCATACTTTCAAACTTGTTGTCCAAGCAAGAAATGTGCAGTTGTTCTGAGTTCAAATTATGGCAAGTGCCTAAATATCACCTTATGTCATTGTTATCAACTTAATTTACATCATTAGTGCTATTATGAAGATCAGTGGTGAATTTTCTGAAGAATCTCTGTTGGTAGAGTGCAAGCACTCAAACATCAGAAGAAACATATAGAGGAAAACCTATGAGAAGGGTGAAACAGTCATTTAGATTGTGAATCTGTGGGATACAGTGTAGGACCCAATACATTAAATTATCAGTGTTAGCTTTTCAGCCCACATAGAGTAGGTGTCCATGTTCTTGTACTGCCAATTCTGAAGGCAGAGGCCTAAGTTATTTGACTTTACGCTGTTGATTTCTAACTAGTGGTTTTTGTGGTTGATCACTAGATTATTCTTGGCAGCTGTTTTGTTATACATGAAATAAAACCACCTTGGGATTTCTTTGTGGCACTTCAATGAGATTTACATATCCACATAAAATGATAACATAAAAAAATTAAAGTATCGTCCAATTTGTTTGTCAGCCTGCTTTGCTACGTAAATGACTGCAAGCATAATATACACATGCATTTGTGGGTAAATACAATTGAGTGTATTGGAAAACCCTAATATCTTTCAAACAGAAAAATCAATTTGCAGAGCAAATTTAGCACTGGGATGGAGGTGTAAAAGATCTATGATTTTTCATGAAAACAGGTTACCATGCAGAGGAGGGAGAGGCTACATTAATTCCCCTCCTACAGAAAAAAAAAAGAAGTGTCATCTGTACTGTTCATGAACAGTAGAAAAGTCATGTCGGAAGGAGGGGCAGAGTTAGGGCAACAGGGAGAGAGGTATGAAGAGAATGAGAAAGTGAGTGAGGCTGTGAAGATCTTGCTTTTTTGAGAATTTATGAGATAGGGTACAGTAACTTATTAGACACCAGTGAAATCTGTTTGGGAGGGCTTTGATTGAGGACTGGATTCTCCACTGTTTAAAAGGGCATGAAAATTTTTTTTCAGACGATGAAGTTATACCTCCTCCCTCCACGTGGCTTCTCTGCTTTCTCATAATGGTTGAGTTCACATTTATTTTAATTCAGTTTAAATGTTTGTCATGAAACACAAGTTCAATGGAAACATTCAGACAGATAAATGAATTTCTAATGCCTTTCACAATTGTCAAGTCATTCCATCTTAACCTGGCTTGTCAATTATTTACTGTCAGATTTTACAGCCATATTTAAAGACAGGTTGTAGAACTCACCAGGTGAAATGTGGCCTCTGCTTAGGTCTATTGGAGATTACCACTGACTTCAAAGCAAGAATTTACCCATATTGTTCACATTCACATTCTGGAATGTCATGTTTACTGAATGAAATACCATGTGTATTGGCATTAATTTTCTATTCAAATCACAAATGGTATGGTATGTTCTCTTGGCCAGAGAATTCCTTTCCAAGTAAGACCACAAAAGCTGCTGCTGCTGAACCATTAAAAGAGAGATTAAGCCCAAAACTTTTATATTAGAAAAAATTAAACCATATATACTATGGTAATTTTTGTAATCAAAGTAATAATTTGTTTTCCTAGGCAAGCTACTTTCTAATTTTTTTTCTGTCGACCACAGATGTAACAAGACACTTAAATAATTTCACATACTTTGCGGTACATCGGGTTGGCAAGGCAAAAGTCCCCATCATTCAAGTCATTAATTAAACTTCCACCTAAGAATTTTATGAATATTGATGTGATTTGGGCAGTGTGATAGAGAGACTCTGTAGTTTGGTACTAACTTCTTGTTAGATTGATGGAGCAATGTAATAGCGGTAGACAACCACCTTTTACAAAACATTTTAAAGCATGGACTAAAGCTGGGACTCAGGCCCCAGCTGGAAACAGGACCAGAGGCAGAGATACCAATGGAATATTTCCAAAAAGACTCTGTGGAGGTAGAAGAAAAGCATACTGTCATTGCTAACCTGAAGCAAACGAACATAAAATGATACTCCCTAAAGAGTGTTTGAAATTGCCTAAGGTATCCCATTTCCTAGGCTCTACAGAAATTTAGGGAAAGACAGACAAATTTAAAGATTTGATTGTCCTAAAACATGTTTTCTATTAATACTTTCCGAAGACTATTTATTATACATATTGCTTAGGACATTAAAAAAAAAAGTTGATGCCACATAGAGGGAAATACAGGAAATTTCATCATAAATAATAAGTCAAGGTAAGGGCAAGAAAGACATGAGTCATGGTCACTTTAGTGATGGTCTACTCCTTTTGAAGCAATAAAAAAAAGGTCCCCTAAATCTCTTTGAATCAGACTTGATTTATAACTAAAAGTTTAACTTGCTGTGTTCATGTACAAAACATCTCCTGCATTAGGATAATCAATTATACTAATAATCACAGTGCCAAAGAAACTGAGAGAAGAAAGTGCTACCTTGTCATGTCCTATTAGTAAAAGCAAGAATATATGCTCAGTTTGCTACAGCTACAGCTGCTCATTTGGTGCTGTGCTAGTTCTTTCTTTCTGGGGTAAGGAAGAGGTCAACTAATTGTCCTGTTTTTTGTCACCCAGCATGTTTTTGGTGCAAAAGGAATTAACTTCCTTCAAAAATATATGCTAGGTAATAGTCTTGCATAGAGCAATCCTTTGGAGAACTAGGAATATAAAGAAATGAGAGGTCTTCATCACATTCTAAAGTGTGTGCTACATAAGTAGGAAATGTCACTTTTTACTTGATAGTAAATGAGGTATTTGGTTTAAAGGATAAGTAGTATACAGGGCCTTGAAGCAAAGAAGCACATGCAGCTTGGGCTTGGTACTGAACTTGGCAAGGTCCAAGGGTACTTTAAAATGCAGCTGTTGTGGCAGAGGCACAGAATTGCTGCAAGAAACCAGCAGTTTTACAGCCTCTGCCTCTCCTCCTGTGCAGCGCCCTCATTTCTGCCTCCTGCCACCTCCTCTACATATATACTGCATATACTGCATATATATATACTATACTGTATATAGTATATATACATATATATACTAAAGGGAGCAGGTAACGCAGGCACCACACACAACCAAGTCCGTGAGGTTTTGGTTTTAGCAGTTAGAATAACAGAATAATTCCATGGATATCAGAGATAATGTCCGATATTACTCGTACTGTGAGTAGGTAGACACTCAGAGCTGCTAAACAGTAGGGTGAATTCCAATATCATAAGTATAACATGCTGATAATTAAACATGCAAATACTGCCTTAACCTTGACATGCAGAATCTGCCCCTCAGTATGAAGGAAATCACATAAAATACCATAAAACATGGTATCATATGTAGTTATTTAATGTTTAGGAAAAAAACTCAAAACCCAGAAAAGAATTGTACTTTACACAAATAGCTTCCCTGATTATTTCTTCTTATACCTATTTATTATCTTCCAGTTTGTATTTGGTACATACTTCCTATCTCTCCACACAGCAACATTATTGACAGTCAGTGTTCATCCAGCAAAAAGAGATTCTGGTCTCATTCTTTAAACACATTCAATAACCAAGTAATCAAAACTATATATAGATTCCTTCCGTAATAACAGACTGAATTTACAACCGCTAACAGGACTGGGTTTTTAATAGGTGAAATGAAATAAATTTAAAGTAAAGTTGTAGCCTTAAAAACTGGGAAGGAGAACACACCAGGTAAGCACAAAGAGGTGTCTGTGCACTAACTATGACATGCCTAATATTCAACTGCTTCTTCCTTCCTAGTGCTCAAATTAATAAAATCATGAAACAAAAACTACAGAGAAATCACATTTTTTCAAGATACCATCATAACACTAGTAACTATTGATGAGCTTTAATTTATTCCTTAAAAACATACTTTTTTGTTTTAAAGGACATCTACTTCTTTTTCTTAATCCTGAGGGCAGGCATATTTACTCCCCAAAATTAATATACTCATTTCTTACTTGCAAACCACATTTTTCCAAAAAGGTTTGTTAGATGTCAAGAGATGTAACGCAGGATTTACTGGCATTGTTTCTTATGATGAATGATTTTTTAATGCGTGTTTTACAAGATTTTAGTTAAATGAGTAAGAAATAATTCCCTAAAGATATATTTTGCCCTGACAAGATGTGATAGTGGTATGTGTTTGTTACACTGCAATAAAACTCGGTCTCACCTAGTGTTATACTTTCCTTTGCTCTTCAAAGTATTCCAAGATAAAAATTGATAACTGTCTGTAAAGATGGGTCAAATTCTTTTCTAACCTCAATTTCACAGACCTCAGAGGCCAAATTCTTAGAGGCCAGATGCATCGTGCTCCAAATTTGTCTTTTGAAAAAAAGTCTCCTCCCCATTCTTGCCCCCAATGTCCCAAGTATCAGCAAGTGTGTGTAATTGTATCAGTTTTAGGGCAGACTTTGTCCTGAAAAAGGGATGGTGCCAGATCCGTAAATGTCCTCAGGAATATAATTGCTTTTGGCCACAGCAGAAACTAAATGCTGTAATAACTTTTTGGTACCTTTGGTACCTTTACCTGTTTAGGTAAATATGCTATATTTACCTTAATAACTTTGTTGATCTTGTTTGGCTGTAGATTTGTTTTGATTAAAAAGACATTGCAGCAAATGGATACGTTCTTCTTGACACAGTAAGGAATCTGCTGCCTTTTGTAAAAAGATGTTTATATGGTCTTTCATAATATAGTGACAATGAGTACTGCAAATAGCAATGCAAAGAGCAGGATATAATATTTTCTGAGCGGGTCAAGTACTAGGGCTTTTTGGGCAAGTATTACAAACATTGCAGTTGTATTTCCCTCTACTTCTGACAACTAAAAAAAATCAGTTTTCAAGTTTGATGACTTGAATTATTGCAATAATTTTGCCATCTTTTTTTCTGAGGGAAGGGCAATCAGGATTGCTTCTAGTGTCATAATGAAATCTTCAGAAAACTGAGCTTGTAAAAACCCAGGCAAGACTTGGAAATGTTTTCTACCTATAACTTTTCCATTGAAACAGATGAATCAGTAAGCCCCATAATTGAAATAACTTCTTGCCCTCTAGAGAGAGGGTGATTCCTACAGGTCAAAACAGGGGTTACTGGTAGGTCAGCTGAGATAGCCATTACTGAGGCTATCTGCACAGTGTTTAGGCTTTAAGTAAACCAGAGATGTTATAATGTGGAACTGCTGGTTCTTGCTAGAGTTTCCTAAGGTCATTAAGAAAAAAAGACAGCTTATTAAGCCTGAAGTCATTGAAGAAAAACACTAGGTAGGCCCTATCTCAAAAGAGAAGTTGTATCCGTTTAAGTTACTGTTACTACACAGTTTTAAACTGTTGTTTCTGCACCATGGGGAACCATGAAATTAACTAAAAAAAAATAAGTTTACATCTGTCAGAGGGCTTATATTTTCCCATCTAGGGTTTCAATGGAAAAAATAGAGAGTTACCCCTCTGTGCTCCACCTGCCCAAAAGGAAACAATGCCTGTTTAAAGGTGTATGTTAGCACTACTAGGTCTGATTTGGGGAAGTGCTGCATTTACGTACCAAGTTACTGGAATGGAAGAGTATGCAGGGGTCTCATTTGGGTGTCCAAACACCCAGTCACATGGAATTAGAGGATAGCTGACAAATATATGTTCCTTAACCTATATGATTCACTTCCTCTCACTGTTAAACTAGGTTATTCTGTTGCTAAGGCACTGTATAATGAAGATCTGAAAAATCAGAAACAATTTTGAGGTTCTCAGATAGGACATTTAAAACCAGTACTAAAGAAATTATTAGGAAAGCCACCATACTGTTACTTTTAAGAATTAAGAACCAGTAATATATTCACAAAAGTAGTATAAATTCTGTGAATCTCCTTTAGTAGACCATTTTTCTTAAGTTTAAAAAGACACCAAACAAACAGGCTTTGGTTAAATTTGTTTCTAGCATAATTGGCCTGAAATTAGTGGTCTGTTTATAGATGTAGGGCCAGATTCCGTGTTGATACAAACCCTGTACAAATCTTGTGAAGTCACTGAGACTGTTTGGATGCATGTTAGCACGGAGCTTGAGCTATACATAGATTTGTGCATGGGGTATCAGTGGTGACAGACACTGCTTATGAACTGTAAAAATGCTACACCTGGAGGACATATAAAGAACTGCAGCACTTTTTTTATAACGGGTAACCGACAGCTTGTGAAAGATCTCTAAGCATCTTCTAGAACTTTGGTGTTAATGATACCTTTGTGATAATAGAGGTCTTTGCTGAGATATTGTTTAATCTATTTCTTTAATAAAAATTATTAACTGCTGCCACACAAATACCTTTTGCTACTTGGGATTAAGATTTATTTACATATATGATCTTCAAATGAAAAAGAACCTTTGAGGAAACTGCTTAGTGCCTGGTGAAAGGAAACAGGGTCGAATATACCCTATGGGACAGAGACAGCACAAATGATAAATGTTTGAAGAGACAAAGCACAGTTCTATTTTATTTTTCTGTTAAACACAGTATTTACTGAGTTTACACAGTCTCCATACTTTTTAAAAACTGAATGGCAAGTCATTGATTGAACATCACTTGCTGGCCCTCAGAAACTGCTGAATAAAATGCAGTATCTTTGATATCCCTTTGTTTTAAATTTCCCCAAACTGACTAATGGAAAGATGTAATGAGATCATATCACACTGACAAATTAGAAAAAACAATTCATGTCAGTACAAATATTCATATCAGTAAAAATGAAGACTAAGTAGGTTCTCTCACCAGAATGAAGATTCCCCAAAGGCTGCCTTTGCGTCAGATCCGGGCAGGTGGATCACTAAGACAAATTAATAGAAATACATATGATTAACAGCATAAAAATTCCACCTTGAGTGAAAATGTTGTTTTACCATACTGTAATAACTGACTTCAGTATGCAGGAGAGGTCCTAGCTGGGTGAGGCTCAGGGAAGGTTCAGTACCAGCTCCCCTGTGGTTCGAGGCAATCTCCACACCGAGGACCAAGCGGCAATGTGTGTGTATACGCTGGCCTGGGCCATCCTGCTTCTCTTCTGAGGATTTCATCCTATTATTTGCAGTTTTCTACCCAGAAAATTCCCTTTATCATTTGGATTTGGTGAAGGAACACACCTCCAGCCTCTCTGTGTTGTCAGGGCCCTGCCTCCGTCTCCCCACGGCCCTGCCCTGCCCAACCATGGCCCCTGCCGAGTCGGGCCCGGCTGTGGGCCAACACCCCAGCCTGGCCTTGGCCTGTCCCCGTCTGAGGTGCCTGATGGCTGGGGTTGGGGCTACCCCAGTGCCCTGCTCCTCTCTGAGGCAGCAGGATGGGCCTGCTCTGTGAGGCCCTGCCCAGCCAGCCGGGCGCCATGATGGGCCCTGGTGCCATGATGGGCCCTAGTCCCCTGTCTCTGAGAGAGGGCCGGCCGGCGCTGTGCCCTGGCAGCGGCTGTGGTAAAATGGCTGGTTCCAGCTCCTTGGTAACCGAGAGAAGGAGAGCTGTGGTATGAAGCTTGTTCACCTTTTTAATTTCTCCAGCCTCCTGGGTGACTGCCTCTGCGGAAAGGGCAGGAAGTGTGTTTGCTTCATGAGCCTTACAAAACAGTGCCTAATTTGCAGTTATTACAGAGACTATGATCATCTAAGTGTGTGAAAATTTTATGTAAATACCAGTAGAGTAACAGAGTAGCATGAACTGTTTTACTACCAAAGGAAATTAATGTAAACCTTGTGACTTGGTTTGCAATGTACAAATGGCATTCCTTTTGAATGGGAATAACAGTTATTACCTGTCTTTTGTTAGGTTGTATAAGCCCTAGTCATTTCCTGGTGAAATGAAAGATCAGCTCAGGAAATGGATTCATCCCCATTCACCTTCACTTTTTTCTGCAAAAGCTCCCATGGATTTTGATAAGCGAAATAAGGAGGCAGGTTGGTTGTTTTTTTTTTAATTATACATACAAATTTGAAAACCAAAGAAAATGAAGGGGAAGTTAAATGTTGCAAGTAAAAATCAATACTTTGAACAGAACTAGGCAGGGATCATTAGTGAAAATATCTGTGAAGTCTAGGAGCGGGGAAAATGTAGAATAAATTTGTTTGAACGGGAATTACATTTCAGCTCTGAATGTAGACAATTAGCTTTGGAGCCTCTTCTTGTATGTTTATGTTCATGAATGTTCCTCTGGGACGGGAAAACAAAGTTATAGCCTGAAATCTGTGGAAATACCATTAGCTGATAAAAGAAAATGCAGCTTTTCTTTTTATTGCAGCATGAACATTGCTTTTTTTTTTTTTTTGGTACTTTTGACCCCATGTCAATATCCATTGCCAATGCACGAAAATGTGGGTTCACAAGGATATCAACATTATTTTCCACTGCCTTTTATGTAGTATCTTCATCAGAGGTTAGAAGAAATTAACTGAACTCAGTCATGAACAGTGCTTGTGAAAAAGTATTTTTGTAGCTACTCCCCTCTTCGCTTAATAAGATACTGTTGTATCTACAGTGATAAAAATTTATGTCAGACAGTAATTTTATTTTATACTTGAGTTTAGTGGCAGAACTATTGATTCAAATGAAGGCTAATGTCTGAGATGCTGGAGGAAAAGATTATTTGTTTTTCTAAATCTGAAGTATTTGGTAATTTGTAAACTAAAGACTTCTCCAGGTAGATTTCAATACATATTCACAGGCCTGGTGAGGAAATTTTCTCTGCACAAGTTATTCTATAAGTATCCACTCTTTATATTTTTATCAAGCAACTGTTGTTGATCACTTTTAAAGAGGAAAGTAGATTAGATAGTTCCTCTGGTTTGATCTAGTATAGACGTATCTTATGAAAGCAGAAACGTGGAGAAACATCTTCAAATGAGTTGGATGACACTGCTATCTCCTTTCTGTTACTATTTATTGTTGTTCAATGAATTGTGCAAACTTGGAGAAGGTTAATAGAAAAGTGAGAAAATGTTAAAGCACATTTACACTACAAAATGAAACATGATGCAAAGATCTCCAGGTTGGCAGAAATGTACTGAAGAAGCCTGGCTAAAAATACTTATCCAGGTGGCAATAGTATATGTATAAAGTCACCAAAATGCAGAGAGAATGAAAAAGCCTCCTACAACTTTGGGGGAAAGTTAGTTTCCAATGGCAATAGTGCAGTAGAGTGTAAACTTAATCTTGAAGTTAATAAATAAACTATTTAGTGCTGTCTTGCAAGCTTATTGCACAAAAAATGGAGTAAGAGATCTTAAGCTGAAAAATCCCCAAATCACTATAATGCGTTACTATAGTTGGTTCCTTTGGTAGAATTTCCTGAGCTTAGAAAAATGAAGCAAAGCTTCTTTCTTTATACTACTTCTACAGTAATAAAAGTGCTACTATTTTTTTTTTTGAGTGTTTGTGAGTGAAGACTATTTTTATATCTTTGTACTTTGCAAGAAAGCTTAACATTTTCTTTATCACAAGTGTTAAATTACACAGTAGAGGTATGCTATCTATTTGGCTACCTTTTACCTACACTCATTTGACCTTTAACTCTCCAGGTATTTCTCTGGGAAAAAAAATAAAAAGAAAAAAAGGGGATAGGTGTGCACAGTGATTGGGGAAGTTATTGTGAAGCCAAACAGAGCCCAAAGAAACTCAAGGATTTAAGAGAACTTCCACCTGACAGGGCCTCACAGAGATCAAAGAGGGATGGTTAGCCAGTTAGAAAATACAGCAGCTTAAGCTAAAGCCCTGGTGGTGCAAAACTGTTGAGATGCGCAAAATTGACCTGCCAACATTTGAAATGGAGGCAAATTACAAGTTGATAGGGTTACAGAAAAACTTAACCTCAAAACTCTTCCACTGACAATTGTAAATCTCCAATAGATTTACATGTATTTCTCTTCAAAGGAAGGTAGCCTGCAAGGTGGTCTGAAATGTTAAAGCTTAGCCAAATGATAAGCTTTTCAATAGTATTTCCCTTTCTTGTAAGCCGCTTCTCGTAGAAAAGTGATTGCTTATGCAAGTTGAAGAAGCAAATAAGGTGAATGGTTAGTGCAGATGATTGTACATGATTTAAAAGCTGGGTTTGTTAATAAAATGAATAAAAGAAGCTAATCGGGCAGGGTATGTTGTGTCCTGTCTGTACTGAGTATGCGGATGTAGCTTTTCCTATGAAAACTTTCTGCTGTTCAAGGTACAGAGATTGATGCACAGGGCTCTGATGGCACCTGAGCCTTTCAGTCTAGAAGGCTAAAGAGTGTCACTTAAAGATTGCAAAGTACAGAATGATGTTCATGTGGCTGTGCCAGAGGTGATGCTTTGGACTGGTGTTCTGGCTAGAAATATGCTCAAACTACAGATTTAGCATGAATGGTTGGAGATAAAGATAACAAATATGGTCAGGATGCAAATAGACAGGAGCCAGCCTTTCTCTTATTTTTATTTCTTTCTTGGGCTGAAATGTGACATTTCTGTTCTGTAAACTGTGACCATACTAGCATTTATCTTTCCCAATCTTTTTATAACTAAAAGCTTCTAAGGATATAAGACTAATCTAATGGAAGTGGTATTCCTGCAGAGCATACATAATCAAGTTCATTTTCTCTGGTTTTAACTTTACAGGCAAAAAATCATAAATAATGTAAGCTAAAATTGTCACTGTCTCTCCAGCAGGATTATTCCTAGAGTTATATTCCTACTATGACAGATGTTGTAACTTCTGTAGAAATTAGGGTTTATGGTTCTTGATAAATATAAATAATAATCTTTAAAAATATTTTTCCTCAGTAGAGAGAAACAATTGTTGAAAAAATATACTTTGATATTAAAAATATGCATATTCTCTTGTGGAAGTTAATATTCTGAAGTGCCTAGCCTTGACTTTTCAGTATTTGACAACTATCTTGTCAAATGTTGCTGAATGCGATGTTAGCCTATAAGCATGAATCAGAAAGGAGGTTGCTAGAAGTACTCTGCAAAGCAGAAGAAAGAATAGCAGAAAGGCTATTAAAATTTTGCCTTTATAAATACCATATTGAAATGACTGATAAGGTAAACACAGTTTCAGAGTACTTAAAATCTCCATCGCATCAAATTGGGTTTTAGTGTGAGGGGTGGAAAAAAATCACAGACCGTAATGGAAATGTGTTGAGGTGGTGTGTGTGATGGAGCAAATTTTATGGCTGACTTGCTGCCCAATTCCCAGCATATTGTGTGCTATCAAAAGAAACCATGTAATCTGTTTGCATTTCTTGTTATCTGTTTGCTTTTTAAAAGAATTACAAACCTGTGTCATACAGTTGCCTCGGCTGCCACAGGAGTAACTTTTTCAGTGTATTTGGCTACTGCAGAGAAAGAGCTAAATGGCTGAATGTTTGCACAGGCATCAGTATCTAACGGTTACTGAGAGCCAGAATTGGGAGAACTTGCAGCAATTAGTGGGCAAGAATACATTTCTGTGGGAAATCTGTGAGCTTAAGAAGTATATTGCTGAAATCAGAAAATTAGTCAAGTTATTCCCTAATTCTGGTCCTTCTGCTAAAGAGTGTTCTTAAAGAATACTAATTGTCCTTGGAAAGCTGTCTTTTGTCCATGATTTAGTGGCAAATATATGTGGATGCTTGCAAAAGAAGTAATTCAAGTACAGATTTGGTATGTGTAATATAGTTCTCATCTCAATGCTGTAATGCTTGATTTCATATTGAAGGCTGACATTTGTGTCTGAAAAAAGTTAGTCATGTGTTACTAATTCAAGCCTTTGTAAAACAAGCACTAAACTATTTTGGGGTTACACACGCAAACAGCAGTTTCTCTGGCTGCAAGGTAAATGTAAAGCAATATCTCAGTCCTCCCCTCTCCCCTCTCACCCCCCCCAAATATTAATCAAAATAACCAATAACCAATGTACAGCACTTACAAACGATTTCAACCTGTCAAGAGATAAAAAGCAAGCTGAAAGAATTATTTGAAAATGTGTCTCTTTTGCAAGCGCAAAGTGTTGAATCTGTTTTGGAGAATTCAATTGTTGAAAGACAAGAATAATACATAACATTAATGAAAAATCAAGAGATACCCACCCTCAGTCTCTGTAACAATAAACTGTGTTAATTTCCTGAATTTTACATCAGCTACTTTTCTGTGTGTATGGGGCACTCATTACATTTCTTGGAATAATTAGTGGGTTTGATGAACAGAGTTTTCTTTCAAACATCGCAGTGCTTTACTTGCTCAAATATGTTACAGTTACCCTAGGAAATCCCAAGTGCAATTCTTGTAACCATCACTGATTGAACCACAAGCAGTTTTAAAAAAACTTTTTTATGTTGCCTAGCTATTCTGAAATCCAATATCTAAGCAAGTACAGATAAATAATGAAGGTTCAATTTGCATTTCTTTGCAGTCTGAGAATGTAAGTTCTTTGGTAATGGTAACTTTTCACTAAAAACACACTGAAGAATCCCCAATGTCAATTTATTATCTGTTAAACTTCCAAATAGAATGTTTCTATCTTTTCCTTATTTGTAGCTACATGTTCCCACCTCACTCTTTACAGCAGTTTCAAAAGTGCACAACTTTGAGGTTTGCTGTCTGTATCAATACCAATAATTTTATTGGAGTCATATGTTCATAGGATGAATTAGGTCAGTCTACTGATCTAACAGAAAACCAATCTTTTTTTTTGGCTGTTTATTTGGTTATTTTGTTTTGTTTTGTTTATTTATTTATTTTATTTAGTTTGTTATTTTGGTTTATTTTGTTTGGTTGGCTGAGCTGAGACTCTCTAAAGCTACACAGTTATTTACACAAAGGAATGGGCTAGAGCATACAAGTGGAGGCAGAAGTGAAGAACAGAGATGCTCCTTTTGGTGGCCATTAGATTGGATTTCACCTGCCCTGAAACTGCACTCTGTGGCAGCCAAGGATTGTTAATGTTAGTTAATGTTAGTATCATATGAGTTAAAAGATAAATCCACTAACTGATATAAAAAACCTTCTGAGCACCTGTAGGTCAGACACTAAAAGTGATAAAATCCAACAATAAGCAGTTTGCAGCTGGGGCAAAATAACAGCAGCCAGGGAGGAAAAATACGCTGTAGTTTGCATGGGTAATCAGTCTTTGGGAAAAGAACAGTAAGAGATATCCTGCAAGCAAAAACCTTGCACCTGTAACTACATGATAACAGGAGGGTAACACAGGGTGGTTCTTCACTGAGACTGTACGTTATTGGGATGTACCACAGAGGACTCCTTAGCAGGGATTGAGCAACTACTGACTTTCTAAGTATTTTTATCAATATAGCAGATGCAAGGACCACTTACCACTCTGCAGAACTGTGGAAGTTTTATAAGTTATATCTATATTTGCTAGTAAACAAAGCTAACTGTCATAAATTTGGAAAGCATCTTTCAAAAGTGCATTCATGGTAACCACATTTTATTGCCTCTCTAGATTGTCAGAATGAACATATATCAAATACTAAATGCTTCTAGCAGCAAACTCTGGGCCTAATTACCTGATGACCTGTACCTGCCCTTCTGTTTTTCATGTGATTGAAGTCAAGATGAGTACACTGCTGTTCTGAACTCAAAGCTTTACACACAATGCATTGTACCATCTTCTGGTGCAAAATGGGCAAAGCAGTGATGGGCAGGACCTTACGAACAGCCTGCAGCTAAGAAATACAGCTAAGGATACCTTTAAGAACACTTCGCCATATTCTCCTGTTAAAGAAAGAGCTTAAAATTATATTCAGAATACATTCACTGAACATGATTTAGCCACCTCACTTAGGAGCCAAATTGAGAGCTTATATTTAACCCAAACTTCCATCACAAGTTCTTTTGCATGCTGTGCCCTTTAATTCAGAGCATATACCCCTGCATGGGTGGAGCTCAGTAGGGTGTAAATGAGATAAACAGCTTTAAGCCACTTCCATACCCTAAGCTGTTCCTAGCTCATGTGGTTTCTGGCAAGATGGCATTGGCCTGAATGTTTTTAGAACATCTGCAGTGCTTTCTACTGGGTGTACCTCTCATTTGTGAGCTTTGTGTTCCTTCAGCCTTCATTCCTGGAACATGGAGGCTGTCCCTGGGGTTTTCAGAGCTGTGTTTCAGGTTAGCACAGCAACCCCACAGCAATGCTTGTGCAATGAGACCCATGGGCAGGAAGGACCTTGAGGTAGGTGTGCACAGATCTTTGCTTTATAATGAGTTCCTGATTTTAAAAGCCTCTGAGTTTTCTTTAGAGGAGCCAATTTTTATTAAAATAAGAACAAGAATAGCTGATTCTTTCAGTAGAAAGCAGCAGCTAGATAGAATAGAAATAAAGGTGGTTTATCCTTAGTTCTTCTCTTGATAACTGTATTTTTGACAGGTGATGAGTTTTTGCTTCAGCAAGTGTGGTGGCTTTTTCTGTTTCATCAAAAGCTGTGCAGCACCTTTTGCTGCCCAGCAAGTGCCCTTGATCTAGCAAGGCCTATTTGCTGTCTGCTTCCCTTGCACTGTGTCTGTATTGATAAACAGTGAAGCAGAATATAAGCAGATCTGGAAAGAAAACCAATTGGTTCTGGTGACCAGGTGTGTTTTGGAGGTTTTGTTTCCAATAGCTCTAGTCTGGTCCCCTGGTCTGTTTGTCAATCAGTGGTTGGAGCACCCTGGCCCAGGTTTATGTTGGCATTAACAAGATGCATGTCTCCTGGTTTAGTTTCATCTAAAGGGACCCATTTTGTGTGGTTTGAAACAACTCTGTGGTGCAAATAAAAGTGTTTTAACTGAGGAATATTTGGAGATTTTTACAGAAAGTGCATTCCTAATCCAAGCAAAAATTCTAATATGGACTCACTGTTTTTCGCATATTGCAAGTTCTTGCCTCCTTGATCTAACTCTCATTTATTCACCCATTATACATGTGCTTTAACATTTTTTCTCCTTTGAGAATAAAGAAAGTTGCTCCTCGGAGCAGAGAAATCTCCGTGTCTTTCTAGAGGGTTCTGCCTCACTTGTGAAATCTTCTTGTAGAGCTGAGCTATGTCTGAGAATATAAAAAAAAAATCAGTCAGAAAATGTGTTTAATGGGAATTTTTTTCAACAGCTAATCATTTGGCATATGTAATTGTTTTTGTTTTAATGAATTTTGTTTGAGTTAGAGGTGATGAGGCATCCCCTTTCTATAATGGGATAGATTTAAAAAGTATATGAAATGGGAAAAAAATAATTCTGAAGAGCTTTCCTTTAGCAATTCAGGGGAATCAAGCCAAAGGAAACTCACAAGGTGGGGATTTCTCATTAGCAACCAGAATAAATAAAAGCAGGTGAGCGGTGTTTTGGAAAGGTCTGGAAATAGCCTGGATATTGTTGTTGAAATAAACAAAGTGTGGGGATAGCTCAAGCAAAATAAAACCATTTCATTAACTGTTATGTGTCTGTAAGAGACTAGATTTGGCTTAGACACTTAATGCTATTTAAAAATATTTTGAAATCTTTATCCTGTACCTCAAGATCTTAAATACAAAGTTGCAATTTTTCTTAGCCTGGGCAAGGAAACTTTCATTCAGTGAAAAGTCTTCCATAAACTAAAAACCAAAACCCCTTAAGCCAGACTGGAGAGAAGCTCATTGTATTGCCTTATACGTTTTGTTCTGGGCACCTGAGCAGGGAACAATGCACCACTTTTCAGCAGAACAAAAGATTCCTTCATTGCCCAAACGCTGGGAAAGATGACAGCTGCAAAATCGGAGCCTCAGAGGACAGGTAGCTCGCAGGAGTCCTAATAGGAAATGGACTATTCATGCAGACTTTAATGTCTAACCGTATCTACTTCAAACTGGAGTAAGATTAGCCTCCTTTAAAAACATGTACATGTTTAATGGTAACCCTAGATGATTATGGTTGTGAGAGATCAGACGCAAAAGTAGAGAAAACAATGTGTCATACATCGGGGTTTATGAGAGAACTTTTCAAGTTTTAATTTACTAAAAATATAAATGATAATTCTCTTTATGTGAATTTGTGCTTTTTCACCTCAAATTATCTCAAGCAAATTCTATTAAAAACAATTAATGTCAGCACATTTCAATTCCTTAATTCTAGATCTGATATAGTTTAAAAATAAGACTTAGGATAAATGTTGTCAGTTGACTGAAGCTTCCATGTACATTCTCATGTTAAATGGAAGCCAGTAATTTTTTTTTTTTTCCCCATAAGCATATTATTAGATTGTAAGTATATTTCAGGCTTCCTGACAGTTGTAGGGGAAGAAGGTGACATAAAGGGATGGTGAGTGACAACTGGGCACTAACTTGCAATATTAGGAGAGTTCAAAGGTGGGGACCTGATTTTTGCACCCGCCGTTCACCACAGACATAAGCAAGTTTACGATTGCTTTGCTCTTCCTACATCCATGAGTCATGCAAGCTTTATGGTAACTGTAATGATTGTGTGAAAAATACTGAGGGCTCTTCCTATTCAGTTATATCATTTTTTTTCCCCCAGAATTTTCAATTGTAATTTGAAGCTGAAATTTGAAACTGTAGGAAGGTTTTTCAGGAAAAAGCATAACAACTGATAATGACAGATTCTGTAAATTCTTAAGAATTTCTGTTAAGGCAGTGGTTTTATGCTAGATTTACATGGATTTAACTATGAATAGGATGTGCCTCCTCATGAAAAGATTTTTCTTTCACTGGCTAAACTCAAAGAGATTTAGAAATAGGATTCACAAATGTGCATTCCTTTTCTTCATGTTTTTTTAAGGTCTACATGTAGAGATTCTGTGATAGGTGACTGTAATATTTGCAATACCCTTGCTAGAAAAAATAAGCTAAACTGTCACACCTTCTCAGTTTCTGCCTGTTGGTGTAAGTGCATTTTTATGCACGGTTTCACTTTAGACTCTAATTGTTGCAAAGGGAGTTGTTTTAACGTGTATAAAATGGGTGGAACGTGGAAGAGCTATCAGTTTTTCAGCTGTCATCATGGAGCTGGGCTTCTTGTGTATGAGGTGCTGCAACACCTCATGAAAAGGGATTAAACTGGAGGAGGGAATGGACAGAGGAGAAGAAATAAAATATTTCAACGGACACAAAGGCTGACAAAAGCAAATCTGTACAATTTACATGAATTGCAACAGTGTTCTTCAGATTCAAAACATGTAAACCCATGTTCCCACCTCCTCTCGCTGTGCTATAATTTCTGATTGAATAACAATGATGATATTTACTGTAAAACTGTATGATTCTTTCACAGTTTTCTTCAATAATCCTCTGTGCTTCAGAATTTCTTCTAAGTTACAAAAGTCCCATGTTGTCAATTCCTCAAAGGAGGGACTGTCATTCATTCTTTTTTACGTTTTTTTTTTTTGTGTGTTTACATTTCCTTATGAATCCTGTCTATCTCTGCTGCCCCTGGGAAATATCCTTGAATTGCAATATATATTATCAAAGGAGGGACTGTCATTCATTCTTTTTTACGTTTTTTTTTTTTGTGTGTTTACATTTCCTTATGAATCCTGTCTATCTCTGCTGCCCCTGGGAAATATCCTTGAATTGCAATATATATTATATTACCATCCATCTGAATGAAGTTATGTAGAGAATTCAAAAAATGACCACCCAGAAATGGCTGAAAGAGCAACAGCAGAGAGTCAGGAACAGGTCACCTGTGCTTGCAGATGCTTCCTGTGAGTCATAGCATATACCCTATGTGCTACTAGGTCTTTATATTACCTATGAAACTGAAGCATCTCAAAATACTTCAGTCCATATAATAATGAATTTTTGAGGCAGTGTGTTTAGAATTTCTGTTTGATCACTGGTTTTTTTGCACTTGGGCTGAGCTAGGAATTTTGTAATTATTAAAGATAATGCTTGTTATTAATTGTAGTTCCATAATACCCTTAATTTTGTCTTTTCTAGTGTTGTTTAATGTAAATAGTAAAGGTGATCTCAATTTCAAGGAAATTTTTAAGTAGATTGTTAAGATTTACGCAGTTTAATACTGGTAATGCTTGTTATTAATTGTAGTTCCATAATGCCCTTAATTTTGTCCTTTCTAGTGTTGTTTAATGTAATGTAAATGTAAAGGTGATCTCAATTTCAAGGAAATTGTTAAGTAAATTGTTAAGATTGACGCAGTTTAATACTGAGGTAGAAAGAATGATAGATGAATAGAAGGAACAATATAATGGTAGGAAACATCTGTTTGGAGTCACAGGTGGTTTTTTGTGGGAGGTAAGTAGAGTTGTAATGAAGTAAAATAAATGGGGGAAAAAATGAATGTGGAATGGAAGAAAACAGGGTAGGGCAGGAGAAGATGAAAAGGTGTGAAGTTGAAAAGAAGAGACTGTTAAAGAGGGAGAGACCAAATAGTCAATGCAGGGATAAAAGTCCAGTCCAGACTGCAGATAGTCCTCTGACTACCATGTAGTCCCAGTTAAGCTATTCCTGCTGGTACTCTCTTAGACAGCCTGAGGCTCAATGGTCTGATGTGATTTTTTAAATTTTTTTTATTTTATTTTTGTTGTGTGCTGTTTCCAACAGTGATGGAGGAGTTCTATCTGCAGACACTTCAGCTTAAAAGGGACATGATGGTGACAGGCTACTCTTTGTGTGTGGTCCTCTTGACCTTGTGTTCGATTGGCTATTTGATCTGGCAGGGCATGATGCAAGAGTTATCTGTTTTCTAGGCTGCAAAGGATGATGGGGTGTTCCCAGGGCTCATAGACCTGGACCTTAATGGGGGTTACTACTAAAGTCTCTATTTTATTGGAAGGCCTGTAGGAAGGCTATGGGAATGGCCAGATGACTTTGGATTTTATTGCCTCTCTAGATTGTCAGAATGAACATATATCAAATACTAAATGCTTCTAGCAGCAAACTCTGGGCCTAATTACCTGATGACCTGTACCTGCCCTTCTGTTTTTCATGTGATTGAAGTCAAGATGAGTACACTGCTGTTCTGAACTCAAAGCTTTACACACAATGCATTGTACCATCTTCTGGTGCAAAATGGGCAAAGCAGTGATGGGCAGGACCTTACGAACAGCCTGCAGCTAAGAAATACAGCTAAGGATACCTTTAAGAACACTTCGCCATATTCTCCTGTTAAAGAAAGAGCTTAAAATTATATTCAGAATACATTCACTGAACATGATTTAGCCACCTCACTTAGGAGCCAAATTGAGAGCTTATATTTAACCCAAACTTCCATCACAAGTTCTTTTGCATGCTGTGCCCTTTAATTCAGAGCATATACCCCTGCATGGGTGGAGCTCAGTAGGGTGTAAATGAGATAAACAGCTTTAAGCCACTTCCATACCCTAAGCTGTTCCTAGCTCATGTGGTTTCTGGCAAGATGGCATTGGCCTGAATGTTTTTAGAACATCTGCAGTGCTTTCTACTGGGTGTACCTCTCATTTGTGAGCTTTGTGTTCCTTCAGCCTTCATTCCTGGAACATGGAGGCTGTCCCTGGGGTTTTCAGAGCTGTGTTTCAGGTTAGCACAGCAACCCCACAGCAATGCTTGTGCAATGAGACCCATGGGCAGGAAGGACCTTGAGGTAGGTGTGCACAGATCTTTGCTTTATAATGAGTTCCTGATTTTAAAAGCCTCTGAGTTTTCTTTAGAGGAGCCAATTTTTATTAAAATAAGAACAAGAATAGCTGATTCTTTCAGTAGAAAGCAGCAGTTAGATAGAATAGAAATAAAGGTGGTTTATCCTTAGTTCTTCTCTTGATAACTGTATTTTTGACAGGTGATGAGTTTTTGCTTCAGCAAGTGTGGTGGCTTTTTCTGTTTCATCAAAAGCTGTGCAGCACCTTTTGCTGCCCAGCAAGTGCCCTTGATCTAGCAAGGCCTATTTGCTGTCTGCTTCCCTTGCACTGTGTCTGTATTGATAAACAGTGAAGCAGAATATAAGCAGATCTGGAAAGAAAACCAATTGATTCTGGTGACCTGGAACCCATGCTGGGTGTGTTTTGGAGGTTTTGTTTCCAGCAGCTCTAGTCTGGTCCCCTGGTCTGTTTGTCAATCAGTGGTTGGAACACCCTGGCCCAGGTTTATGTTGTCATTAACAAGATGCATGTCTCCTGGTTTAGTTTCATCTAAAGGGACCCATTTTGTGTGGTTTGAAACAACTCTGTGGTGCAAATAAAAGTGTTTTAACTGAGGAATATTTGGAGATTTTTACAGAAAGTGCATTCCTAATCCAAGCAAAAATTCTAATATGGACTCACTGTTTTTCGCATATTGCAAGTTCTTGCCTCCTTGATCTAACTCTCATTTATTCACCCATTATACATGTGCTTTAACATTTTTTCTCCTTTGAGAATAAAGAAAGTTGCTCCTCGGAGCAGAGAAATCTCCGTGTCTTTCTAGAGGGTTCTGCCTCACTTGTGAAATCTTCTTGTAGAGCTGAGCTATGTCTGAGAATATAAAAAAAAAATCAGTCAGAAAATGTGTTTAATGGGAATTTTTTTCAACAGCTAATCATTTGGCATATGTAATTGTTTTTGTTTTAATGAATTTTGTTTGAGTTAGAGGTGATGAGGCATCCCCTTTCTATAATGGGATAGATTTAAAAAGTATATGAAATGGGAAAAAAATAATTCTGAAGAGCTTTCCTTTAGCAATTCAGGGGAATCAAGCCAAAGGAAACTCACAAGGTGGGGATTTCTCATTAGCAACCAGAATAAATAAAAGCAGGTGAGCGGTGTTTTGGAAAGGTCTGGAAATAGCCTGGATATTGTTGTTGAAATAAACAAAGTGTGGGGATAGCTCAAGCAAAATAAAACCATTTCATTAACTGTTATGTGTCTGTAAGAGACTAGATTTGGCTTAGACACTTAATGCTATTTAAAAATATTTTGAAATCTTTATCCTGTATCTCAAGATCTTAAATACAAAGTTGCAATTTTTCTTAGCCTGGGCAAGGAAACTTTCATTCAGTGAAAAGTCTTCCATAAACTAAAAACCAAAACCCCTTAAGCCAGACTGGAGAGAAGCTCATTGTATTGCCTTATACGTTTTGTTCTGGGCACCTGAGCAGGGAACAATGCACCACTTTTCAGCAGAACAAAAGATTCCTTCATTGCCCAAACGCTGGGAAAGATGACAGCTGCAAAATCGGAGCCTCAGAGGACAGGTAGCTCGCAGGAGTCCTAATAGGAAATGGACTATTCATGCAGACTTTAATGTCTAACCGTATCTACTTCAAACTGGAGTAAGATTAGCCTCCTTTAAAAACATGTACATGTTTAATGGTAACCCTAGATGATTATGGTTGTGAGAGATCAGACGCAAAAGTAGAGAAAACAATGTGTCATACATCGGGGTTTATGAGAGAACTTTTCAAGTTTTAATATACTAAAAATATAAATGATAATTCTCTTTATGTGAATTTGTGCTTTTTCACCTCAAATTATCTCAAGCAAATTCTATTAAAAACAATTAATGTCAGCACATTTCAATTCCTTAATTCTAGATCTGATATAGTTTAAAAATAAGACTTAGGATAAATGTTGTCAGTTGACTGAAGCTTCCATGTACATTCTCATGTTAAATGGAAGCCAGTAATTTTTTTTTTTTTCCCCATAAGCATATTATTAGATTGTAAGTGTATTTCAGGCTTCCTGACAGTTGTAGGGGAAGAAGGTGACATAAAGGGATGGTGAGTGACAACTGGGCACTAACTTGCAATATTAGGAGAGTTCAAAGGTGGGGACCTGATTTTTGCCCCCGCCGTTCACCACAGACATAAGCAAGTTTACGATTGCTTTGCTCTTCCTACATCCACGAGTCATGCAAGCTTTATGGTAACTGTAATGATTGTGTGAAAAATACTGAGGGCTCTTCCTATTCAGTTATATCATTTTTTTTTTCCCCAAGAATTTTCAATTGTAATTTGAAGCTGAAATTTGAAACTGTAGGAAGGTTTTTCATGAAAAAGCATAACAACTGATAATGACAGATTCTGTACATTCTTAAGAATTTCTGTTAAGGCAGTGCTTTTATGCTAGATTTACATGGATTTAACTATGAATAGGATGTGCCTCCTCATGAAAAGATTTTTTTCTCACTGGCTAAACTCAAAGAGATTTAGAAATAGGATTCACAAATGTGCATTCCTTTTCTTCATGTTTTTTTAAGGTCTACATGTAGAGATTCTGTGATAGGTGACTGTAATATTTGCAATACCCTTGCTAGAAAAAATAAGCTAAACTGTCACACCTTCTCAGTTTCTGCCTGTTGGTGTAAGTGCATTTTTATGCACGGTTTCACTTTAGACTCTAATTGTTGCAAAGGGAGTTGTTTTAACGTGTATAAAACAGGTGGAATGTGGAAGAGCTATCAGTTTTTCAGCTGTCATCATGGAGCTGGGCTTCTTGTGTATGAGCAGTGTTGCAACACCTCATGAAAAGGGATTAAACTGGAGGAGGGAATGGACAGAGGAGAAGAAATAAAATATTTCAACAGACACAGGCTGACAAAAGCAAATCTGTACAATTTACGTGAATTGCACTAGTGTTCTTCAGATTCAAAACATGTAAACCCAGGTTCCCACCTGCTCTCACTGTGCTGTAATTTCTGATGGAATAACGATGATGATATTTACTGCAAAACTGTGTGATTCCTTTATAGTTTTCCTAAACAATCCTCTGTGCTTCAGAATCTCTTCTAAGTTACGACAGTCCCATGTTGTCAATTCCTCAAAGGAGGGACTGTCATTCATTCTTTTTTTAATTTTTTTTTTTGTTTACATTTCCTTATGAATCCTGTCTATCTCTGCTGCCCCTGGGAAATATCCTTGAATTGCAATATATATTATATTACCATCCATCTGAATGAAGTTATGTAGAGAATTCAAAAAATGACCACCCAGAAATGGCCAAAAGAGCCACAGCAGCAACAGCAGAGAGTCAGGAACAGGTCACCTGTGCTTGCAGATGCTTCCTGTGAGTCATAGCATATACCCTATGTGCTACTAGGTCTTTATATTACCTATGAAACTGAAGCATCTCAAAATACTTCAGTCCATATAATAATGAATTTTTGAGGCAGTGTGTTTAGAATTTCTGTTTGATCACTGGTTTTTTTGCACTTGGGCTGAGCTAGGAATTTTGTAATTATTAAAGATAATGCTTGTTATTAATTGTAGTTCCATAATACCCTTAATTTTGTCTTTTCTAGTGTTGTTTAATGTAAATAGTAAAGGTGATCTCAATTTCAAGGAAATTTTTAAGTAGATTGTTAAGATTTACGCAGTTTAATACTGGGGTAGAAAGAATGATAGATGAATAGAAGGAACAATATAATGGTAGGAAACATCAGTTTGGAGTCACAGGTGTTTTTTTGGGGGGGTAAGTAGAGTTGTAATGAAGTAAAATAAATGGGGGAAAAAATGAATGTGGAATGGAAGAAAACAGGGTAGGGCAGGAGAAGATGAAAAGGTGTGAAGTTGAAAAGAAGAGACTGTTAAAGAGGGAGAGACCAAATAGTCAATGCAGGGATAAAAGTCCAGTCCAGACTGCAGATAGTCCTCTGACTACCATGTAGTCCCAGTTAAGCTGTTCCTGCTGGTACTCTCTTAGACAGCCTGAGTCTCAATGGTCTGATGTGATTTTTTTATTTTTTTATTTTATTGTGTACTGTTTCCAACAGTGATGGAGGAGTTCTATCTGCAGACACTTCAGCTTAAAAGGGACATGATGGTGACAGGCTACTCTTTGTGTGTGGTCCTCTTGACCTTGTGTTCGATTGGCTATTTGATCTGGCAGGGCATGATGCAAGAGTTATCTGTTTTCTAGGCTGCAAAGGATGATGGGGTGTTCCCAGGGCTCATAGACCTGGACCTTAATGGGGGTTACTACTAAAGTCTCTATTTTATTGGAAGGCCTGTAGGAAGGCTATGGGAATGGCCAGATGACTTTGGATGGTTACCAAGTTAATGCATTTTCAAAGTACTTGAAAGTTGTATCTATGGTTTTTGTTCAGTACGTTTATCAAAATGCACTCTATAAAAGTGGGGGAAGGAGTGAAAGCTGACAGAAAGACCACAAGACTTTCTTCTAGACATGCTTCTGTAGCAACTTTACTCTGTGGTACAGTGGTTCTTCAGTCTTTAACCTCTCATTGTTAGCTTGTAATGAGACATGTTTGTGAATGATAAATCTTGTCTTGAGCATAAAATTATCAGTGTCTTCTCGCTGTAGACCTAGACAAGAAATACATTTTTGGTCTAGTGAGAGAGAAGAATGCACTTCCATAAAATATAATGTTTCATAGAACTGGTCTGTAATGGATAACTTCTCTTTTTTGGTATGTGTTACACTAGTAACTCCTTTACAAAAAAGGATACCATAGAATACCGAAAAGAGAACTGCAATATTTTATGGAAATAAGAAGGAACCTGAAGAAAGTAATGCCTTTTTAGTTAGTTTCAGCAATTTCATAATTCTGCTGTTTATTAATACAGCTTTAAATCTTACATCACTGCTTACCAGTGATGTTTTATGTGCAGGGACAAAAATGACAAGAAACTTGTTAGTACTTCTCTTGTGATCTGTGTTTGTAACCTAAACATATCTTCTGGGAGGGTGTAAAAAAATGTCTGCCTCTACATCTTCTATTAATAGTAAGTGAATAGCATGACAAGGCATCTTCTTGACATTTGCCTACTTGGTAGATGGTGTGGGTGGTGGACTTTTAATGAAGAAAGTTAAAGACCATCCTTGGTCTGTAATGGCATATAATAGTAAGTGAGCTTTTGCATACGGGTAATTTATATGAAAGTCCAAAGGGTGTATCTTCTTGAATGAAAGTGCTTATTTTATCCACTTGCTGTTTCCTTCAAGATCTTGGGTCAGTCTGAATGTGAATCCAATGATTCCAGATTTTAAGTCAAACCAGAAATCAGACAGTATTAGATACTACCATTTTAAAAAACTCTCAGAATTAATTTTGTTCTAATAATTAGCATTGATATAGTCTGTCATACCAAGATCCCAAAAATCTTTCCAAAACTGAAACTTTGAATTGGTCGTATTCAAGCTAGGAGTGTTTCTCTGAAACCTTCATCAGACTACGCTCTTTAAACATTTAGTATTCTTTGCATGTGAATTTGGATAATTTCATCCTCTAAATCGCTGGAAGTTAATGGGCTAGGTTTGATGGCTCAGAGAGAGAATCCCAAAGAGATCTCCCAAGGACAATTCTTGACTTCCATGAAGTCAGTACATTTATCTTTTTCTGTGGAGTTCAGTGCTATTGAAATGTAAAATCTGGTCAAAAGACTAGGCTTTAAGTGGGTACTTCACTTGTTTCTGACTTTGTAAAACGTATTATACATTTTATGGAAAATCAAGTGTCCTGAGGAATTTATTATCTAATAGACTAGGGAGATCACTGCTTGCTTTGAGAATAGAAGTGATAGTAAATGAAGGTTATTGCCACATCCTGAGAGTCAGTGGCTTTATCACCACTGTGACAGGACTGCGATATACCATGATAATACCACTGTAGTTGGTACCCCTTCACTGGGGCAAGGAGGAGCCTTGTTATCTCAGGAGAAGGCTCTCTCATCCCTCTGTGAACCTTGGGAGATGGAAGTGGGAGTGTCTGTCAGGGCAAGGTGGGAGCTAGATGCTTAGAGAATTGAGATCATCCTGGATTTTCATATCTGCACATTATCTCTTCTGTGGTTGACATGTGGTCTCTGTCATGATAAATTTATTTCACATGATCTAACAAGCTTCTTAAAAAATTACTTCTTTTCATTAGCCCTTTCATAACAGGAATAAGCGCTCTACTGAGAAAGCATGACTTTCTTGTAACCTTTCTAAAAAGGAAGAATGAACCTTTCTCTTTCAGTCATAGATTCTTCTGCATTTCCATAACATCTCATTACATTATGGAGGAAAGAAAAGAGGAACACTGGTCCTGCATTATGTCCAATTTCACACTTAAGTACGTGGTCATCATCACATAGAGCTTTTCTGTTGCAGCTTATACAATCAGGAATGTAAGGATTACACAGAGTATATCATGTACATTGTACTACTTCCTGACAGTCTAAAATATCACAGAGCACAATAGCAGTGCCTCTCTCAGAATGACTGCTGACTTTCTTTTGTCAAACCCATGAAGATAAATCACATAAGCTTCTTAAAGTTGGAGTAATAATCTTTGGTGATTAAAACAGCTGATGAAAGCTTTAGAAGTTGGCTTATTGCCACGTACTGATTTTCTGGCATGCCAGGTAATGTTGTTTGGCCAGTTAGGGACAAAGTTTCTTCCTCACAACCTTGCTTTTGTTGATTCTTTGAAGTAACAAGTCTCAACACTTTAAATTTAATGAATCTATTAGATATGTTTAGTCCCTCCTTAGCTGTTAATAGTTCTCTGCAATGTTAAGTGTGGCTTTTAAGTGAACAAAATGCCAATTTGTTGCAATACTCTTAAAGCCAAAGTAAGTCTCTCCAAGATTTAAAGCCAGAACTTTATAGTAAACGTGCATTTTTGCAATACTGTTCATTGTCTATGATGAAGCCCAACAGCATTATTAGTGTCATTCTTGTTTCTACAGCATTATTTTCAGACTTAAACATTGTAAAATAAAGAATGGAAATTAGTGTTAATGTTGCAGAGTTAATGTTGGATTTATTTCTATGATTAGGCCCATGCATTTAGATATAACTATATACTTTAACCACTTTACATCAATTTCAGAAAAAGGGAGATTTTAAAATGAAACAAGAACAGCATCTTTGGAGTAGCCCTTGTACTACTTAATTTGTTACCTTGTGCTCCTCATTCTAAATTGACAAGTATTAAAATAATTTAATTGTAAAAAAAATTAATTGTAACAGAAGGTTTTGAAAGCTTGGGGGGAAAAAAACACATGGGTGGTTTCTGACTAACATTTAGGATTTTAAAATAAATAAATTAAACCCATAATTCTGTTACAAAAACTATTAACTGAGAATTATTTTATTAAAGCTGCCTCTCTTGCAAGGAGAGTTAATGATACTGAGATTTATGTAAGGTATCAGTTTCAGGATGGTATCTTTAGATAGGTTTTAGAGTTATCATATTAGATGAATGGAGCAATTCACACCTTTCCAAATTTTTTTCATACTCTTTGCAGACTCTAGTGAATGTGCATCTGTCTTCACCATGCTCATGTTTATTTTTTTTTGCTAGTCGAGGCAGATTTTGTAGGTGCAGAACTGCAAAATATGTGCTTTGTGGGTCTTAGTTTCCAACTTTCCTCATGTGACTAGTTTCCTGATGTTAGACTAATTTCTTGATTTTTTTTTTTCCTCTTCGTTTATGTCCAGATTTAGCTCTTCTAAAGTCATCTTCCTATTTTCAGAATGTTCTTGTGCCAGAATGCCCCTATTATACTGTATTATATTATAAAGGTGTTAATCAGCTTGCATTCATATTTTTGCTGACTTTTTTGAACGTTTAGATTCTCACATTCTTTTGGAATTTATCAAAACTGAATACGTTTCTTGTCCAGTGGATTTTCTGTGTTTTAATTTCTCTCTCTACATATAGACATTCATTGAAAGCTTCAATTCAGTGAATTAGGCTTCTGTAAGAGCATTTCCTGTATGTGTACAAATTATTTTATAATTAATCTACTGTATACAATAATGGCAAGTCAAAACTTGTATTTTATCAGATACAACTGTATGCATGTGAACATAGAATATAAAAAAACTATCAACAGAGAAATGAATGATAAGCAGATTTTACAGTAAATGTCTTTTCTGAATATTTTAATTTGATTTTCTGAAGATATTTTATTTGCAGGGATTCAGTAAATCAGGACGAAAGGGTGTTACCACTCACATAGAGGAATTATTAAGAAGCTATAAATAAAAGCTCTTTCCTTCAGCCTGATATATGTTTATCCATTTTCAGGTTTCCCCATCATGTATGTAGAATTAACAGTTTCTTCATGAGTGAATAATTGTATTTTTTTGTGGTCCTCTACTGCAAGCCATCAGTAAACACTCTGATAATACATATAATTTAAAAATTGTATTAGGTCAGGAATATAGTATTATCTATTTCTCAATCTGTTTTAGTTAAATATTTTGTTACTAGACATTCTATCACAATAAGTGACAATAAAAGATAGGAATAATCTGATATGGCAGAAAGTAAAGTTATGAAGTGAAATCAAGCCAGGAAAAGCAGATACCTAAGATGAATTAATGCTTGAAGGCATAAGGAATGGGGAGTAGACTTGTGCACAACAATGAAGAAAGGAAGAAGAAGATAAGAAATTCAGTTTATTGCCAGATAAGTTTGAACTGGAAGTGAAAGAAAGGACAGGGTTATCAGTGACTTAATCTCTGCTAAAATGTTAGTTGAAAAAGAACTGGATGTAAAAACTGGGAGAAATGTGAATCTGCCCAAGGTGACTGCTAACAGTGTGCATGTTGCATTAAAAAATGGATTGGAAATTATCAGGGTTTCATATTAGAGTGCTGTCTATTGTTACAAACCTTTAAGAATAGATCATCTCTAATTTAAGTCTTTTATTCTGCACCAAATGTCTGTGGGCTATGAGCAGTTACAACTGTCTGAAATAGACCCACGTTTCATAAGATCAGTTAAGGTCCTCCATTAGTTCTTTAGTATTTCACATACGACCTCTTCAAAAGATGCATTTGAACTTAAAGCCTACTATTTTTATACATAAGAATTTAAGACCACTCAATATGAAGAAATGTTTTATAGCTGGCCTTGCTCTGTTTTCACATAAGCTGCATGGTAAGCCTATATTTTTCTGCATCCTGCTCTCTAAATACATTAAACAATAAGTGACTTGCCAGGCATTAGTGAACCTACTGTGCTGCCAATTCAATAAATCAAAACTAAGCTAGAATTCGTTCAAGCAAACTGCTTTATTTCATGCACCAGATGGAAATGAACTCCTGCAACAATGTTTAGGCTTCTTATGAAAGTCTTAAGTGTGTGCCCTAAGATGCCATAGCATGTATATATGATATTTTGGGTCTCCTTCCTTCTTCCTTTGGGTCTGGGTTATGGTCTTTATGTGACTTTCTTCTGGATTTAGGCAGGGACACAGAGGAGATGTGGCAAAGCCACGAGGGATCAGTTGTTTTTTTTTCTGTTTTCTTCTTATTTCTAATCTTCAACTAGATGTCCCCATCTTACCTGTAGGCCCCCTTTAAGTACTGAAAGGCTGCGATAAACCCTCCCCAGAGCCTTCTCTTCTCCAGACTGAACAGCCTCAAGATGGGGACAAACATTTTAGCAAGGCCTGTTGCAATAGCACAGGGGGTAATAGTTTTAAACTAAAAGAAGGTAAAAAGGATAGATTCAGACTAGATATAAGGAAGACTTTTTTTACAGTGAAGGTGGTGAAACACTCCCTGAGGTGAGGTTGTCCAGAGAGGTGATAGATGATGCATTCAAGGATGGAAGATGTTTTTTTACAGTGAAGGTGGTGAAACACTCCCTGAGGTGAGATTGTCCAGAGAGGTGATAGATGATGCATCCCTGGACACATTCAAGGTCAGGTTGGACAGGACAGGACTGAGCAGCCTGATCTAGTTCAAGATATGCCTGCTCCTTGTGGTGGGGGTTGGACTAGATGACCTATAAAGGTCCCTTCCAACCCAAACTATTCTGTGGTTCTATGATTTAACCTGTGTATGCTTCAGATATTAAAGGTAAACTAAGCTTAATTCAGTCAAGCTCTCTGCCACTTTATGTAGCTACATGTAATAAAAATAAAGAACACATTGCACACACATTCTTCCCACAGAAAGTTACTGATATTTTATCAATAGAGTGTAAGTATTCAATTATAAACATATATTTAAAAAAAGTCACACCTTTTTTGAAGTAATATTAATACTCTGCTAGAAGAAAACAGCTGATGACAACCTCAGAGAACCTGCCATGTCAGGTGTTGGCATCACAGAGAAATGAGAGAATTCAGGCTGCATTCTTCACTCTATCAAAGTGTATGACCCTGGCTCTTAGATGCCGACTGTGCAAGAGGCCTCTGTGAGAGTAGTGATTTTTATCCTGTTTCCTTTTAAGTTTCTGTCTATCAGTGCTGACTTACAGTATCTGTTCACGTGCTCTGGACCTTGTTTGCTAACACACTCTGAGGCTGAATACAATGCACCTGCTCTTTTGGCTTCAGAAGCCACATTAAAAAAGGGAGGCAGATGAAAAAAATGTCACAATGACTTACTAACATTTCTATCTGAATCATAATAAATCGTAGTTGATGTATTTCTCTTTTTGAGAGTTCTTATTCTCCACTACTATTTAAATGAGAAGAGGAGGAGAAGACTGCACTGGACAGGATGTATAGAGTCTCTCCTGTGTGATGGTTTGCCAGTCCTGCAGTCCTTTTATTTTCCCCCTCTGTCAGTCTCATTAAGTTTCACTGTTTTATCTTAAAGTAAACTTATTATGTCTGTCACCTATCAGTGTTTGATTTCCACCTGTGAAATTTTTTGGCCTTCTATGAAGGATTAACCATTAGTGCAGACAGTACTCTTATTGGCATCATTGAGGTTTTTGGGAGGATCGGTTTTAATTGCACTGCCCAGCCCCAACCTGGACCCATGGGCCTGGGGCTCTGGGTGAGCCTGGGCTTCAGCCCTTGCCTGAGCAGAGCTGTGGGCAGACCTGTGTCTTGTCCTGACTGGATTTTCTGGGCTGACCTCAAACCTGGCTTGTCACCTTGCCCATATTTGATGATTGCCACCCCTTCCCTGCTCAGGTCTTGGGACTGTGCCCTGCCAGTGAGGTTGCTGCCCTTCTTTCTTCTGGGGTCCCCTCTGGTGACCTTACTGTGTGAACAGTCCTATTCTTGCTATGTCTAGCATGATATACAGTAATGTGTCTAATAATAATATCTTATTGATCCAGAAGGATAAATAATGAAAAAGTGTTGTAGAATCACTCTATCTCTGAAATGTTGCACATTTGCTAACATTTTATAGATGATATAAAAAAAAAAACCCTTAAAGCTGTGATGATTTTAAGTACGAGTCAAAGCTTTATGAAAAACTTTCAGCATACAAGCCCTCCATTAGAAGCCTGTATACACAAATTTTGAAGTATTTCCCCTATTTTGCCCATGCCAGCAAGAGCATGGATGGATTCTCTTCAAGCTGCAAGTGGCACAGGAAGTCAGAATTGGCTACAGCTACCTGCCTGAGAATTAATCTACTGGCAGTGGGAAATATAAGTAAGCTTCTTGCACCAGTTACCTTTCCCTACGTATTTTAAGGTACCGAGGCAGAAAATATGAGAGTCCAGTCTTGGTTCCACTCCTTCACATTGTGATGGAGCCCTTACTCTTACCTGTAGAGGCATCTCGTGGATAGTAATTGAAGCAAAACACAGACTGGTAAAGTAGTTTAATAGGGGTGATTATCATCTGGGTAGAGAGGGACAGAATTAGTTAAAAAGTGTCTTCTAGAGAATAATATTTGGAATAAGTAACTGTTTTGACTTTTAAGTCAGATTTCATTGTCCTAGATTTGGTTATATTTAATAACTCATATGCTTTCTTCCTGTTTTTGGGGGATGCATTGAAGTAGGGATTGCTCAGCAACTTCTCAAATCTCCTTACTGCTATAAGGCCCAGTAAGAATTTTTCATGCTGGCACAGCAAATTCAGCACATTAGTTGCAAATGGGTCTGAAATTACAGCCATTCCCCTTAGAAAGGAAATCTTTTAGTGTGCAGGACCTGCTGAAGTAGTGGATGTGAAATGGATCCTTCCTGTTGCACAATTCCTTCAGCAAGAAATAGTTAAATGTTTCTGCTGCACAGGCTCTGAGGCTCCTGAAAGAGGGCATCTCACAGCGTTTGTGTCTGTATCCAGCATGGGGAACTGAGGCCAGCTGTCCAATCTTTCCATCATCACTACCATCACTTCACATTCTGGGATGAAACAAACTAGAACAACGAAGAAGAAGTATAAAAGACTTGAACTGCATTTGAGACTTATGTCAAAAATGTTTCAGTCCTCAGGTAATTTGCTCAGTTCTGGCTCCTTTCGTATTTACTTCAAAGCTTCAGTGAAAATGAAAGGATAGAAAATGGCATTTAGGTTTGCAGATAGCTGCAGTCACATTCTTGTGACTCGATCTTGCCTTGTTGAAGGGTGTCTTCCCCTTAAAAGTCAGGAGCTGTCTACACATCTTGAGGAAATGTCTTGCATCAGGGCTAGTCAAGGGTACAAGAGACCTAGTAAGTTGTGGGATTTATATCTGTTTTCCTACGATATACTACATTGCAAATTAATATAAATCAGTAAATTAAATTTTACTTAAAAGTAGCATCTGCTCTTATTGGAAAATAATTTATTTGATCAAATAAAACTTCACTCGCAAACTTAAAAATCAACGAAAAAGTTATATCATTTGCAGGATGCATCAAAGTTTTGTGTTTCCTATGTGTGTCATTAATGTCAGTTTGCACAATCAATGTAATATAACATACTGCAGCCCTGTTCTAAGCCTGTAGTTAATTTCAAAAAGAATAATTGAGTTGCATTATTCTGACATAAGGTCACAAATGTGAAATGCAGAAAAAGACAACCCAAATTCTACATCTCCTACTGTCATTGCAGGGTAACTCTTACGGGGTCCCCTGCCTTGCTCAGTCCAGGGTAGACATCTTTGTTTCACCTCTCCTTTGTTTCATCTCCTCTTGTCTTCATTTCATAGTCAGCATGAATGGGACACTTAGCTCATTCAATGCTACTCTGTTTTATATAAACTGGCTTATTTAGCTCTCTTGCATAGCTTTCTGGCACTGCCTGTAGTGGCTGAATGCTAACAAGTGTGTGCTATGGACAACCAAAATGATTTCTCTGGTCTTATAAATTGGCAAAGTGTGAGCTAATTTTCACTGAGATGACTAAAAAGAAATGCGTGACATAAGGGGGTCTTCCATAAAAGTTTATAGTGTTTGTGTCAAAGTCCAGAGGTGACAGAATATCTGAACAAAAAGTCATAGGTGAGATAAATATATATTTAATGTCGTGTGTGTGTGTGTGTGGAGGAGGAGGAGTGGGGTCAGGGAAGGGAGAGAGAAAGCACTGTTATATTATCATGGTTGGATGGCTTCAATTGATATAGCTGAAGTTTTACAGAAGTACTGATCCTGAGGCAGGTGCAGGTGGCATTTGTTCAAATGCTTTAAGGGACTGCAAATGGCAAATGTTATTTAATCGTTACTACACATCACTGCTTGCAAATTCATTTGGGAACATCCAAAGAACCAAATGGTGGCCAAGTATTGAGTTGTATAAGGCAATGCCAAGCATTTTAAAAATCCCAGTTTAGCTTAAAAGCTTACTTCATATTCAAGAATGGCTGTATTTTATAGCGTAGTTTAAAAGGGAAATTTGGAAAAGTTGGTATTGCATAAAACATCAGCAATGCTTCACCTGATTTATCGGATCAATAAATGGTTATCAGTCTTACCTTAATCAATAACTAGAGATGTAAGGTGAGGGCAGGGGCTGTCTTTGAACCAAATTAAAGTTTGGGGCAGAATGTCTGCTGCTGATGGGGAAAGTTATTATGACTTTGGTGGTGTTAGCTCCAAAGTTTCCCTAGACAGGGCACATTCCTAGTGTCAGTGGCTCCTTGTATTAGAAGTAGTTAAACTGTTCCTTTTTGGTGTTGGAACAGGCAAAATCTGAGTATTGACTTTACTCTGTCTATAGCTGTAGCTAGTGGAGCCTTTTGCTGTAATTTAATTTCTATAACCTGTGATTTTTAATCTGGATTTATTCTACATACATCTAGCCGTTTAACTGAGTCCTTGGAGCCTGTCTGTCCTGTACTCCCTTTTGCTATTCCATCATTAGGGAAAGGTGCTAAACTCTGCCCTTGTCCCCCCCAGAATGTCTAAGTCCCATTTTAATGAATGAACATTTCTTATGTGCTTCAGTGAAAACAGTATCAGGACCCCTATATAGCTATATTACCAGTTTTAATAAAGCAGGAATTGCCAGCATGTTTTACATGATGACAAATCAAGTAGAGAGACTAAATTTGTGCAAACATCTAGTCTCTCATTACTACAAAGGTAGATGTGCATATAAACAGAGATTTTTCTCTATTGTGATTTAAGAGCTCTTGCAAACTTTGCCACAGTAACATTTTATTTAAGAAGCAGTCTAAAATAGCCCCTTCTCATCAAGATAAATAGTTGAGTGATGTGAGCTGCAGGGGCTGCTTTTCCAGGGAATCACTCAGTTAGCATTTGTACGACAACCTGCATCCTTTGTATCCATCACTTTGAACTGAATGCAAAATGAAACTGTCTCACCCTTGGACCGAGGTAGACAGTTTTTTCTCTTTTACCATCCCGAAGACAAATTAGGAATGTAGGAAACCTTTCACTCGGAACAAAACGATGATTATAGCAGGTAACAGGACCTCACATTAATCAGTGCTTTCAAAGCAAAGGCCTCGACCTGTGCCCTTTGTCTAGCCTACTGGTAGGTACGTTTTTTTTTTTCCAGTTTCTTTCAGTGTCAGGGCATTCTCTTTCTGTGTAATACATTCTCTTGGAAAATGTTTCTCTTTTCAGGCAGTCCTTCTGCATTGATCAAAACCCCTCCAGAAAGCCACTGTAGAAATCTGAACTTATAATGATGTTCTTTTATATTTTCTTACAATGAACAATGGCTCTCTCAATACTAATGGCAACAGTACATAGATAGAGGCAACAGTGCAAAGAGTTGGGGGGAAATAGCCATTATTTGCAAGACTTGCTGTTTCATGTCCTGAAAAAAAAAAAATCCTGTCTTCTGCAGCCAAATCTTTACTACCTCTTGTTGAAAACATTCAAGGCCTTTGCAAACCAATGCTGAGATGAGGAAAGATAAGAGTGGATTAACATTTTTCTTCTTTTTGGAAGAAAACATTACTGACAATTAGATGGCAAAAGATCTTAGTTCTCCATCCCTCCTGGATAAAAAGAAAGAGAAAACATTCTGCTTGCTATCCTTTTTTTTTTTTTTTGGTTTGCTGGCCTTGACCTTTAAAACAATTATCCCCCGAATATCAAGCCTGAGAGTAAATTAATGGAACTGAATGTGGCTCCGCTGAATAAAAGACTCCCTCTACTGCTCGAAATACAGATTGCCAGGTGAAACAAAATGCTTGTTTACAAAAGGGGGCACAAAACATAGAGCAAGTATGTCACTGCTTTATTGTCAGTCTGGTCAGATTTTTCTTATCTTTAAAGTATGTTTGGTTTTTTTTTTTTTTAATTAATGTATTTGAAATATGAGGAATGCAGAGAGTGAAGGAAAAAGTGGTAGACAAAAGATGTAATGACATCCTTTATCAAAGATTTAGAAACAAGACTGCCTATAAGTTTACCTGTTTTACTTAACATTCATGAATACCAGACTGGCTTTAGCTGATACTCGCTCAGCAAGAAACAGTTTTCAGTTTCAAAGGGAAACGAACATTTTAGTAGAAAGATGAAGTAGTGATTTCACTAGGGTGCAATGGCTTAGAAAGTACAACCAGAAACTAGGCTGCTGAAGAAGGGTTGGAAAACTTTGAATTTCAGAAATGAACTTTAAATCTAGCCCTGCAGTGAGACCCCCAAACCTCCCTCGCTGGTTTTGCATTTAATTTTTGTAATTTCAATGTCTTAGATATTTTTACTGCATTGGAAGTTGTGACAGAGACACTCAGAATTGGTAGTGGGTAGAGGGAGATGATTATTTTCATAGTATTACTTCAGTTGATGGATATATTATTGTTGCATTTTAAATTGTAAGCTTGCTTGTGGAATAACAGACATGACAAATGAATTCTGCATTTATACCAAGATGAATATTGCGTGTATATTTGGCTCTAATATTTTTTTTTGTTGCCTCAGTACTTTGCCTTTTTAGAGCTACAAAAAAGCAGTGCTTGGAATGCATGCAAAATTTTAGGTAATTTTAATAAATATGGAGAGAGTAAATAAAAGAAGATAAATACTTGTTCATTAGCTAAGGAAAACCTAATGGGCTGATTGCTGGTGTTGATATATTAATAATGTAGTTGAGTGTAAGTAAAAGGAATGGTAGAACTTTAAGCAACTGACAATATTGGCAATTTAAAACTCTTAAGCTGTTCATTAGGTTTAAGTACCACAGTGGAATGTGAGGCCAAAGAGAACAGGAGGGTAAACATACGGCAGGCTTGTACAGATGGAAAACCACAGATGGAATAGTTCAAGAAAATCAGCTGATGCCGTTATTCTGGCAGGAAGGTCTACTTCAGAATGGGGAAGTCAGCTAAGTGATCAAAATTTCTCAGTATTTCTGACATTTTGCGTCTTCTCAGCAGATCAAGTGTTCCTCACAAAGCATCCTTGACTCTTTGTTGCAGGCAAACCCAGTCTTGACTTGGGGAACTTCACTTGATTTAGTTATTGCTAATTAACATAATAAGTCAGGTATTGAAGAGAAAAATTAGATGAAAACAATTGAGCAAACACTTAAGGAAACACTTTTTCCACACCTTTCCCACACTCAACTTCAGTGTAACGCCTCTCCTTCACCTTCATGGTCTCTCAACTTCTTGTTTTCCCAGCACATAACACTCGGTCTGTCCCAGTCCCACTGGTGAAGTGATGGGCAGTGCAGGAGGCTGGGGTCAGCATATAATTATTTCTTTTTGCTGCTCCTTGATTCCAAAACCAGTATAAAATAATCCTAATTATGGAAACAATGTTTTGAAACATGGTAATGGTCAATATAATTTCAAACGTTTCTTGCCTCCTGACTCACTCATTTGTATTCTCTTTCATTCTTTTAAAGAACCTACCAGACAAAACAGTTTGGTACTATTCTGAATTTAAGATTCTCCTTTTTTTCTTCAAAAGTGCCTTAGAAAACTACTTTCTGATTATTTACAGGCTAAACCTTGAACTAACGTGTTGTCTCCAATATTCCCCACACAAACTCCTACGTGGGAAACTTCTCCACGCGTACTCACCCTCCTCTTCTCCCAGAACTCACGGTCCCTTCTCATTCCATTTGCTTCTCCTGCTCTGTTACTTTTTGTTGCTGCTGTTCTTCCTCCAGATCTTGCTGCCCATGCTCCTGCTCTTCCTGCCATCTGCCTATTTCTTTTGTGTTCATAAACAGAAGAATTAAAAGAACTGCCTGGACACGTAGCCTGTGATCTTGTACATAAGGGATGTGAGAGAAATGTGTAATCCCCTTCAATGCAAAGTTGACCATCTTCAGAAGTCTGTGTTGGCTTCCACGTTTCTGTTTTTATGAAATATGATTTAGGAGAGAACCACAAAAAGTAAGAAGGCCCTTCAAACTGAGGCTGTGCTTAGATAGCCTCCTGTTCAGCTTCTCAATACCTGCAAAGCTCTGTGTCTGTAAGGGGAAGTCTGAAGGCAGCAGGGGGCCATGGATCAATTCTAGGGGAAAGGGACTCATGAGCTCAGGTGAATTGCTTGAATTGCCAGCCTTGCACAGATATATTTAGCATTTCCAGTGGCAAGACATAGACTAGCTGAATTGCTAAATCAGCAGTTCAGTTACTGCCTTATGGTAAAATGGATTTAGCATAAGCATATTTAGGAAATTGCTGATTGAACATTTATCAGGCCATAAAGTAAATAATGTGACAACTCTGTAGTTAGGATGGCTGCAGAGCAAGCACAAAGTGAGAATGTATCTCTGGGTCAGTTTTGGGACTGACTCACCAGAAGGCTGGACAGAGTGAGAGGGTACAAAGGGCCACCATGGTTATCTGAAGGGATTAAAAGGCACCTCAAAGACTAAGAGGTGAGACCTGGCTCTGCAGACCTTGGAGTTTGAGCATCAACTGCTACAGAAGCAAACACTGTTTTCCTGGCCGCCTTGCCACATCAGGTGCTATTTCTCTGCAATCTTCTCCTGTGAGTATGAGCTCCAAAGACCAACAGAGTTCTCATCTCTGTTCTTTTACCTCAAGTTAAATGAGTCAATTTCAGGTAAATTAGTTTTCCAGGACGAAGTTATGTAGGATGTAATAATGAAACCTGATGTCAACTTGAGACTTGAATCATGCAATTGAATAATAATCCATAAACATAATACTGGATGATGAATTCATGTTTACAGAGAAAGCTGACTTTCCGATAATCTAATCATTCAACCTTTATCTGCAAAATAACAAGGCTACATGACAATAAAAATGCAAGTGTTATGATCTTCTCCACTTTGAAATTTATTAAGCGTATTTTTTGATGTCAGAGCAAAACAACAAACCACAACAATTGCTTTGATTTTCCTCTGATTTTTCCTGTATGTCTTTATGCTGTTTCATCTTTTCATAGACATTAAGTATGATTTCTTCTTTATGCTTTTGATAGGTTATTTTGTCAGTATTCTTTCAGAAAAATCTTTATGATCATGAACCAATGCAAGAACCATAAGCTGACAAAGACAGTTTATTTTTGTCTGCTTTTTATCATACCTGCTATTGAAAAAATTAATGGACTACAAAAATTTGTTTCTAACAATTTTATAGATTCTCCACTTAACATACAGTTTCTCAGATTCTTACTTTCTGCAGTGAGAGGAAACAACAGAGGAAGATGTTCTTTCCATAAAAATCCGTGAAGAAAATAGTATCATAACCGGGCTCATGCCATGGATCAGAATCCAAATGTAAATATTCTTCAGATTACAGATGTGTTTGAGTTAAAGATTTTAAAATCAGCCAATCTCATACCAAATTATCTTTTCCTTGGACCTATATTTATACACTTCATATACCTGCCTGCAGATATGGTTTTGAGTTTTGCAGGTGAAATGTCAATCTGTGGAGTCCATTAGACTTCCCCTGCAGCTCTGATTTGTCGGAGTTTCCATTACTGCAACTGCATCCGTTTGGCTTTGCAGTTTACATCAATTCCTGTAACTGATCTGGGAACAAGCAAAGTCAAAGTATAATTTTCTTCAGAAGTAGCTAATAAGGAACTGTTAGAGGGATTCAATAGCTGCTGTTGCCTGCCAGGCTTGGCATCAAGCACAAGTGCTTGGAGAATAAGACAAATAAACGTGTGTCTCCTAGGGCTCTTAGCATCGCAGACTAAACAGGTCTTTCTGTAGCTATGCAGACTTAAGAGTTTCCCTGGTTTATATGTACTTCTTTGAAATGTCTTTAACGTTCTGGGAAAGGACACGCTTTCAGTAGCATGTTCCTGCAAAGTATGAGAACCTTGGAAGATTTTGCTTACATTTCTTTTATATTTCAAAATAAAACGAATGGCTAGGGAGGAAATGGTACTTCTGTAAGTCATCACATTTTAAGGAGTAACCTTGTTATTTGCAGTGTAACTGGATATTAAAGCTATAGATTTTAAATTTAGGTTAGTAAAGCTTAGCTTTTTTTTTTTTTTATTGCTTTTACATGCTTTTGAACAAAGTGTGAATCCAACAGGGTCTCATGCGGCCATTACATCAGCTGGCTTCCCATTACCTTTACTCTTTTACTAGAAGGAATCTAATTTCTCATTCATGGGAAGAAAAATATCCCTTCAACTAGCTGGAGTTGATTAAAATACTTTTCTTTTTCTCTATACAGACACAAATAGTAGAGAAAAATGTAGCTACAGTGAGTAAATGGCATTACCATGAAAACTAAAGGATGCCTTACTGACAAAGTAATGAGTCTTCATAAAAATGTTTGTGCTGTCCTGATGGGCTGTGATTGTGTTAAGTGAAAGATGAAGAGTGTCTAAAATTCGCAGTTTTCTTTAGGGAAGTCTGAAAAACTTTTATTCTGGTCATACTTTTAAATGCCTGACAGATGCAGTTCTTTTAACATTCTTATCTGACTTGACCTTACACAGTGACACAGGATAATTTGATATGACTAATGGGAGTTATTCCGTAGGTATAATTATTTTCAAGAAAGACTATGCAGTTAAAAACTTTCATATAAAATCTATAAGGTATTTTATGTGAGTACCTTAGCAAATGGCTTGTCAACAAAAGTGTAGAATGTTCTTTACTCCAAAGTGATTTAGCTATGAATTTTCAGTAATGTTACTAAGAAGAGAGTTTAAAAAAAAAAACCAGCTGCATGCAAAGAGAATATGAAACAAAAGCACAGAAAGTAGAGGTTTTCCCATTTGATAATATATACAGTTCAAACTCTGGAGATCTCATCTGGATTCTAGTATGCTAGTTAGAAATATCTTATGGGATAATAGAATGATGGTAGCAAACTGACCAACCTGCACGGCTGAACATGCTGTGGGTGTCAGCTAGTCCTCATTTTGCTTAGTGCAGTGTTGTGAAATCCAAAGTCATCTTCAGTGGGTCTTTACCAAGTTCTCCACTGACTGTAACAATAAATAATATGAGGCCAAGAGAGCAAGTATAATCGTTTGCCATGGACAATTCTTCATTTAAACACCGTATCTTCTAATTTTTCAGTCTTACTTTGTGACAACTAAAACATGCAATTTTTTTTCTGCTTTATATTTTTTCTTTAATCACTTCCCTTCGAGTTTAGTAACTTCAATTTCCAGCTGCCCTTAACAATAATATTGACCACAAGTGTGCATCATACATTAAAAATGTCACTAACATTCCATGTCGCCATACCGACTTGCATTTAAAGCCAGAACAGGAGTTTGTGGAAAGTCTACATTTTCTCCATTAGGGGGAATCCTTGCTCTATCTTCTCCTGAAGGTTTTCATTTCTCCCAAAGCACTTTTAAGTTATTTTTCTCCTCTAAGAAATGCTGAAGTCTGTAGTTCTGTTTCTGAAATCTCTGTTTGAAGTAGTGGTCGGATTACTGATGCTTTGAGTTTAACAATTCAGTGTGTGCAAGAGGAAGACTGTCTTTTGTTGATCCTTGCAGAGCATATAGTTCTTCTTGTTCTCTTTTGCTGTTATTAAATTAGCTGTTGCTTGAAAAGCATAGTCCTTGCACAGATACATCTAACAGTTTAAAGACTAAATCAACAGGCTTCTTTCAGAATCTTTCACTTTTTCAGAGAGTCAACATAGTGAAAAGTTCAGTGGCAGCTACTGTAAAAGTTTTTTCTTCTACAAACTTTCATTTTGAGCTGAATCTGGTCCCATCACTTGAGCTGTTCAAAATATTCTGCAGGCAAAACAATATTCATATGGAGCTGATTTGATTAGAAAGTTGGAAAAATATAATAATTTCTGAAAAGTCCATTCAAAATCAGTGATGGTGTTGAATCTTAAGAGGATTGCCAAAATTTAGCCTTGACTAAAGATTTTGCCTTTTAAAAATCTGAAATAATAGAAAAGAACTGTGGCGAAATCACTGCTGTTGGATAACTGAGATTTTCTTTTTTGTTTCAAACAACAAAAGGTCATTCACTGCTTCATGCTCTATTCTTCTGAGAGTCTCATGTTATGGGAGCTGGGAAAACTTTGCAGTACACAATGTGTTGGTTTTTGTGATTTTTTTAGAGTCAAATATGTGTGTGGGGAGCAAAGTTGATTTTATGAGGAGAGAGGGAGCAAAAAGGAAAAAGAACATCAGTGGTGGTGGAGGTGATTTCATCCTTGAAAGGGAAGTACTGTTTTTTGGGGGACTCTTTCGTCTTCCTCAAATACCAAGTGATACAAAGCTTCTATAGAAAAAAAAAACCAAAAACTTCTATCAGGAAAAAAAAAAACACAAGATATGGAGAGGAAAAGGTAGGAGAATAGAAATAGAATATAGTTATTTTTCCGGTAAGAGGAAATGAAGTAGTAGTTTTTCTGGTGGCAGGACGTGTGGTCAGAACAAATTCATGGTGACCATAACAGCTGCTATAGCACTGTCAGACAAACAACAAGTAATACCTCTTTGTAATGGCTATAGTCAGTGTCTCCACAGAGTCTCAGTGCCTCTACTTGAGGCTGAAAGGACCAGAAAGAAAGCACAAAAAAGCTAAGCTCCTAAGCACACATTCTCCTTTAATCAAAAAACTGAACTGGAGTCTTAATGCTGGATTTGGCAGTACCCTGACAAAAATGCCAAAAAAAGCTGGTACTGCCCTTTGGCATCCTCTTCAGGTTTAATCTAAGCTACATAATTTTCACTTTGGGAGCATCCACCTGCAATAAGTGATACTCATCACAGGCTCATTCAAGGGCAAAATGTTACCATTTGTAGTATTTCATCTCAGCTGAAACTAAAATTGTTGTAGGAGCTGCTGAGGAAATCTGTTCTTGGAATCTGAAAGGCTAAAGTGAGCGTTACCCAGTGATGCCAAGGAAGATTTTGGAACCTTCTGAATCGACAAAGTGATGCAAAGTTTCAGTGATGTGATATAAAAATAATTTGCAGCCAAGTCCTGAATTTTGAAAGGTGCATTAAGACCATACTTGTAACAATTCAGATGGAGCAGAAGAATTCAACAACAGCAACAACAAAGCCTTAAGAATGAGTAGCTTTATCAAGCTTGCAGTTTACTAGGGATAGCAAGAGTACAGGTTGGGGCTCTATAGCTTTTTTTTTTTTTTTCCTCAGCCAGCATCGGTTTTCAAAACTACAAAAGACAAACAAAATCAAAGTCTTCCATTCATTTTGCCTGCTGAGTGTGAGTAGTTTCAGATAAAATAGGAACTGAACCTACCTATGCCTTTACAGAAGTTGAGTTACCCTCAAAGAACAACAGGAAACAGCAATATGGTAGTATTGCACCAGACAATGATTTAATTAGTTGAAAGCAGCAAATGGGCCAATGTTTGAATTAAATTCATCAGTAGCTTCTCTTCTGTAGCTCTTTAGCTGCTGCACACTTGTGTATTTTGCATGTTTTCCATACTGTAAGTGCAAAAGAATACATTTTGGGCTGTTATTATATTTTCCTGTTCCAATAACTGCATTTATTTTTGTTTATATATCATATGGCGGTGGTTTAATATAACGGACTAAAGAAAACACATTGCAAACAAATGATAGTAGTGGATTTCACATTTTCCATTGTGCAGGGTATAAAATCAGCAGAATAAATATTCCCTTTATGCGAAAGATGCATGGGATAGTTTCCAACCAAGATATTTTTTGGAATTATATGGTGATTTAAATGACAAAGATCTGCTTTTATACTCAAACCAACCTAACATATAGCTTATCATATGATTATAGAAGAACAGATAGTTGTATAATGTGCTTAAAAGAAGTGATATGAAATGTGCATGGAAACTGTCAACATTCAAACCTCAGCTGAAGCCTTGCAGGGTGCAGAGAGCGTCTGTGGATACAATTAGATCAGATTTTATCTTTACAAGAAATTATAGGAATTTATGAGTCTTTATAGCTTATTCAAGTGCTTGCACTTGTATGCTATGTCTTGGAATAGCTTATCAAAATAGTACACAGGACAAAACTATAGACTGTGGAAAAAGTGGAAAAAAACTAACTTCATCCAAAAATGAACTTCACAATTAACTCTGGTGCTGGTGTTTTCACTGTCCTGAGTTTTACTCTAAGAGATATTAGGTGTAGATTGAGGAGCTAGAAATTTAATTCATAGAGCTAAAATATTTCCCAGATAAGGACAAGAAACCTTTTTCATAGAGTTCTGTTTTTTGTTGTGTTGATAAGGACTGAGGACTTCTGTCTGCTGGGGGAGGACAAAATTAACACATTAGAAAAGCAATTCTTGCTGACCTTCTTTCCAGCTTTCGGATATTTCTTTTTCATCTTCCATTTTCAGCATGACTTCTGCCATTGTCTGAGCGTGTGTTTTGTGTTTTTTGTCTTTCTTTTTTTTTTTTTTTAAGTAAGGAAACCATAAAAGGAGCAGTAGGAGTCTGATCACACCAGAAGCTGTAGCCAGAGGCAGGAAGGAAATGTGAAGGCAGCTACAGCAGCTTCAAGTTGAGAAGAGGGTCTGGCAGCAGATAAGAGGCATTCATAACCAGTGGGGTTCAGCACAGAGGTGAACAGATATGAGTTTGTTGGAAATCTAGGAGTACCTAACAGGGCAACTGAGCTCTTGTTTGGTCCAGGGGAATTCATTAGAGGTGAATACAGAAAGTAAATATAACAAAAAAAAAAAAAGAGGGCCAAATACCCTGCACGAGATAAAAGAACAAATCAGAAGCAGGAAGCCACATGTGATGACATTAGTGCTGTTGTGAACTCAAAAAGCTGTAAGAGAAAGAGCACTAACAACTGCTTCAGCTTGAGGACTTGTGACACTTATGTCTTCAAATAAGAGATCCTGGCCACTGAGAAACAGCAATACCATTACAAATAATGTAACAAGAAAATTATTCGAACACAGGTATGATTTAAAAAAAAACCCAAGCGTCTGACTAAATTGTGGCATAGCGGTGCTTTGAGAATTGCAAGATAAATCTTGGCTGCATTATAAACTATGTGACCTTGGAGTTTTTGTACTTGCATAATGGAGTCTGTATGATTTTTTTCAATTGGTATAGAGAAATACAATTTAAGCAGTGAAATTTTCTAGAGTGCAAAAAGGAGAGTTGTGTTAATACATCTGTCTCTTTCTTTATAAGTCATTGTAATAGCACTACCATGAAATGGATGTGGTGGTAAGGGTAATAAGACACTACTTTTGGTGGAAGAGAAAAATCACATTATTTTCCAATTTCAATTAAAAAAAAATTTTAGTTACATTTATTTAATTTTACTTTTACAGCTTGTTTTTTCTTATATTTCTTTTATTTTTTTCTACCGCGTTTCCAGAGGAATTACTAACCAACTGCATTAACAGCTCACATCTCTTCCTAGCAGTTCTTTCCATCAGCCATTAATCTTTTCCAAGCAAATAGATCTTTGGTGATTCAGTGTATAGAATTGTGTCCATATGACTCAATATTGAATCGGTCTTCCTGTGTGCTCACATGACAGCTGAATCTGCTTAATGATATGATCCGTGTGTCATACATAATTAATAATAAATAATGGTGTACAGAGTCAATGTGCTGATACAGGCACTGTAGCTCAGATGAGATGTATAAAATCGAGATCTTGCATTCTGTTTGACAAATCCTTATGATTTCAAACTGAAATATAGGAAGTAGCCTATTTTCCCACTGATATCAGGGATGCCTGCCATTTTCTGTGCTGTTAAAGAGTTCCCAAATGTTTAAAAATCTGAACCTAAATGCCTTTGAACAATTTAATCCCCTTTTTACTTCGTATTTCTCTGGTTACTTTTAAAATGGAGATGAAGAATGTTTAGCCAATGCTAAGATTAAACTTCAAAATTTTCTCACCGTGCATTTAATGGGGTCTTAAAAAGACGCATATTGAAGTGATTACTGAAGCATTACAGAATTTATTTTAATAGTCATTTTAATGTACTCTAGGTCCTCCAGCTACATTCACCGATATCTTCTTTTCCAGTTTCTGAATATCCTTTTAGAAACTGGAGTTTACCCTTTTGCTTACTGTTACGCTGTAAGGGTATGTATGTATGTATACAGGTATTTTGACTTATTCTGCAGCCAGGAAGCTTCTCTGGGTACTTCTTTATCCACTCACTTGACCTGCCACTCTGCCCCCTCCCTGTTGGGTGCAGTCTTCTAGAGAGAGCTTTTAGAATTGGACACTTCTTAGATCTGCTGTACATATGCAAGGCTCTGCAGAAAGGCTAATGTCGCCTAGAAATGTTAACTATCTGTTTTAATTTCTTTAAAACTGCTCAAGCTCAAGGGCAGCAAGAAATCTTTGTTATTTTAGATCCAGTGACAAACTGGATATCGGTTGTGGCATTATGAAAACAAGCAGCTGCCAGGCAGGATACTCAACTGTTGCATTAACTGATGACTAGAAATTCTACTGAATAACAGTTGAAGGGTAGGGGCTTGGCCACTGGTGATCCCAAAGGACGTTTCTGGAGTTGAAGATGGCTGAACTTTAGCATAGGTCATCTTCTTAGCAGTCAAACAAAGTAACATCAGTGACAACGCGATGACTCAAAATCAGAAGCTCATATAAAAAGACAGTATTTAGAATCAGGAATATATGTATGAAGAGAAAGAACAGGCATTTCCTCTGAGGCTTTGATTGCACTTTTTGATGCCCTTAGTATAAAACCCAGGGAACACCTTCCTCAGGTTTTTAACGAATCAATTTACTCATAGTATGGGAAGAAACCTAGTCTGCTGCTTGCATTTAAATGCGAGGCCTTTCATTGTGTTGTTGTGGGTAATTGATTGGTAGCACTGAAATGGAAAACTCCCAAACATGTAGTACTACAGAAAACAGCTTGATGAGTGTGTGTGTGTGTGTGTGTGACCATCTGCATGCACGTAGTTGATGTTTTCAACCAATATATGCTCTCAGAATTTGATGGTGTTGCTTTTTGAAGCATGTATGTGCTGCTTTTATGAAATACAAGCTGAAGAAAATGGGAAGGTTAATGATGAGAAAAAAATAGACTGGTCTGTGTTTTCATATCGTTGGCAGAGTACTGATTTCCTACCTTATTTTCTTAATTATTTTTTCTTCTTCCATTCTGCAGCTTTTAATTGTGTGTATAATTGCTTAGAAATGAATTACTAACAGCAGAGTATGGTACTATCCGTCAGAGGGACAAATCCCTCTGACCTGGTGACTTTTGCTCTTAACTTCCATAGAGCTATACTCACAATTTTGTTATGCAAATGGTCATTACATCCCCTTGTAAATGTGTTGTATCCATATCTGACACTAGATACATACATATGAATGCAAAGCATCTGTAGTGCATAAGTGATGTGGATAAACATTTACATTTCTTTCATTAATCTTCCTTTACAACTGTTATTTATGATATTTCAGTCAATCTGAATGGGTAATTGTTTATCAGTTTATATTTATTATAGGTCTGATTAAATGTAGTTACATATAGACAATAGATATTGCAGTTAAAAATCTCCATCTCTTAGAACTTACTTTTTGGGATAATAACTTATATAAGTTCAAGTTGCCAAATAGTAACAATATTTCTTGTAAAGAGTGACAGATGTTGACTCATTATTTGAATTTTCATATTCTTTCACTAGCCATGATTAAACAACTGACTATAATGCAAAATTTAGATTGACTAACAAATCTTATTTGCCAAATGCCCTGAAATATTTAGATGTGCCTCAAGTGCTGTGAGCAAACCAGTATTGAAGTTTTTTTGACTGAAGAAAGGAGATAGTGAAGTTTATTATTTTGCTTTTTAACTTTAAACAATTAAACAGCTAAAAAGCCTTAATGGTAATATCAAACATCAGACATGCTTCCAAACCTAGATTTCATTAGATTTTTATGTCTTCATTCTATGCTATTAAGGTACTGTAATCACATACGGAAGTAGTCACTGATGCTGAAAAACATTTGGTCACCACAAATGCAGACTATAAAGTAGTTATAATACCTGCGCAATAATTAAACGATAATTGTGAAGAGGCATTTTTCCTTTTAAGCAAATTCGTAGCTTCTTGTTACTTGCTCATGTGGTGAGTATGGATGTACGGAAAGAGTGTGACTGTACAAGATGCAGACTCAATGCTTTTGGGATCATGAGCATTGATGGTTTCTGTCAGTGTGCCAATTCTGCCTTGTCTTCCTGGTAATATCTTGTTTTGCTTTGCTCTGGCTTTGTTTTGCTGGTTTGGGTTATGATGAAGAAAAGGCTATTGTCCCTTTTATCAGCACAGTTTTTCAGCACAGCACTTGAATTCCCCTGAAAGCCTCTCCTGTTACAGACCTGATCGAATTCACCACAAGAGTTTAGAATATTTGGATTAATAATAAGAATGTTATGGGAAGATATTAATTTCTACTTTTCAACCCTTGATGAAAAAGAAATATAAAAATATAAATGCAAAATTTTAACTGAGATCATCTCATTAAATCCCTGTACTTAAGCACCAGATACAGCTTAGGTACATGTTAATAGCATTTTGGTATTTGGCAATAATTAAGACTTTAGTCAATGAGGCATAAATGTGACTTTGAATCAAAGAGCTGGGATATAATATTAATAAACAAAATTGTGGTGTAAATATAGTCCCTATGTGATATTGGTAATCTTAACAGGGATGCTTTGGTTGACATTTATCTGATACTTGAACCAGTACTTATATTGAAAGGAAAAAAGGAGAAAAGAGGGGAAGGGTGCATTCTTGGCACACAACTTCCCAATTCTTTTGGCTAAAATAAAAACATCGGTTGCTTGGAATTCAAACTACTTTCCTGTGATGCTTTATTTTGTGTTTTATTTCATTTTGCTCTGTGACTGTGGGGTTGCTTTGTTCTTTTTTGTCACAATGTATCTGCCAATATTTCTTTGGTGGCTCTCTGAATCAAACACCTTAGTCTGTATTTCTGATTGTGTCTAACAACTGTCTTGTTTTGGATTCATGTGATTCATATATCCTGTCCCATACTTGATTAGGGAGGGAAAACAGTAATGTAATTTTTCCCTCTAGTTCTCTGCAGCCCAAAATGAATTAATAGTAATTTTTCTTTTCGGTAATCAACTCACTATAAAAATCTTTCACTGAAATAATAATTTGACACTTTATTTGGAACCCTGGAGAGAATAATTTCTTTAATCTTAGCTACAAAAAGAGCAGCCATCCTCTCTAGTTAATAACCCTTTTGTCTCAAAGGATATGGCATCACTTTTTAAGAACTTGTTCCTAAATCAAGTGAATTCAAGAGTTATCTGCTGTCTTTTAGTATTGGCTTTGACTTCTACCTCAGAGCACAGGAGGTATACTGTGCAACTAGTTGTTTTATGAAACTTCCAAGGGAAGTCTCTGGCTTTTGCAGACCAGGACCTTGATATTTGGGCTCATTGAGCAGGTTAATTTGGATGCATCTGGTATACGAGAATTTTAATTTTCATTAACTTACCTTTTCTGGCAAGGTAATCAATAATCATACTCTCAAACTAGACAGTGACAAAATGTACTAGAAACTCTGATAGAATCAGATCGTGCACATGATGAAAAATAATTCAGTCTAAGCTCAAAGATAGAATGATTACAGGTTTACTTTCTAAATTGAGTATCTAGTTCCTCAGTTTTTAGGTTCTTCAGTCTAGGTTGTCTAGTTTTTAAAGATCTAAATCCAAAGCTTCATGAAATGAATGGAAGTCCTCCTCAATCGTTTTTAATGTATCTTTTAAATTTAGGTTTACTCTGAATAGAAGTACTGCAAGCTTGTTGGTGCCTACTGTTTTGATTTTTACTTGAAGCAGAATTGTTTGTGGTATGTCTTCAATTTCCTTGAAACTGGGATGCTTTTTAAAACTTACAGAGTTGGACTCCTGTTCTGTTCAAAATCCTACTGAAGGAGAAAGAGAGAGAATTAATGGATAATTGTTCTGTTGTGTACAAAAATTTCATCCGAAACATTTGTTGCTGACAAGGTTAAAAACTGCTGAACCAAAATTGCTGCCTGTTCCTCTTTGCTTAGTTCCCTATCCCATCCCATAAAGCAATCAACTCCTGCTTTCCAAGTCTATCTTGACATGCCAAATGTGGCTCCTTGCGCTGTGCCGTATCTTTAGTGGCTACCTCTATGACATAATCTTCACACTTTATCACTTGACTTTCCCTGTTTTCTTATAAGCCAGCTAATTTCTTATGTTTTCAGGTATGTTGGTGTGCTCATCAGCAGTGGTTTCCATGGTGCTTACTGTATTCCTCAAGATTTTCTTCCCCACCCAAAACCTATGTCTGTAATTTGAAATATGTGAAGCAGACACCCTGTAGAACTTGATTGTAAAATGTTTATTGTATGCTTTCTTGCATTTGCAAGGGTCAATCAATTATCTTGAATTTTATCTTCAACTTTAATTATGTTTGCTCTCTGTGTTCTTAAATCCAAACATAGTTTGATACTTTTGTCTTTTCTGTCATGGTTGATGGTAATAGACAGTAAAAAAAAAAAAGCAGTTTCTTTTGATGCAGAGTCTCTGTTGGATTTTTAGCCAGTCTTGAATTTTCTGTATTTTTTCCAAAGTTAGTAAATATCTGCCTGGCACTCTGATGACAAAATAAGTGCAACATAACCCTATTCACAGGTTTTCAGACTTCACATAACAGTAAGGAGCTCTCTTAAGAATACTAAGGGGTTTACTGATAAACTATGATTAATTTCCACTCTATTCTTATTGACTTTTTTTCTTTTTTTTTTAGAACCAGTGTAGAATTCAATAACATAGACTACAAATTTTCACAGGATTGATTCATGAGCTGGAGTTGCTTCTCTTTACTGAAATGGTTGAGCTCTGAAAGAACTCATTTTCTTCAAATCAATTTTTTTATATAATCCTTGAACATTTCTGATTTTAAAACCACTTTCAGGAAGGTGAAGAATTTTGTTATACTAAATAATTAGCACTGATACCTTACGTCTTCTCATCAATATGCCTTCTAAATATTAATCAATAAGTACACCAATAGTGCATAACTTTATATTTTGATAGCTTCTAACTTCCTTGACTGCCTTTTGGTGAGTGGGTCAACAAACACAAAAAGTCTCAAAAGCTCTTTGTTTGCATCTTCCCTTCAGAAGCTTTTATTTTTCCTGAATAATGTTCAGTTTTCTTCTTGTCATCCATTAAATTTCTCCAATACCCTCAACATCTGGGTTTGTTCAAATACACTTTCCAAAACAATCCAGTATTTGTAAATGTGGAAATATCTCTTTTTTTTTTTTTTTTCCTCTCTTTGTGAAAAGAGTACTCACCGTGTTTTTGCCCTTTCTTTTCCTTTGTATTAAGCAAAGGGTAGATAGAATGTTTACATATTACTATTAAATATTGCTAGTCAAGGTCTAGAATATTGTGTGTATTAAGCCCTAGTGATTTAAGGGCTTCAGCAAAGGAATAATTGCTGGACATCTGGAAATGCAGAATAGGTTTTGAAGATAAGCAATTTTTGAAATATATAAAATAAGTAGTTCAACTTTATTTCAGTATTAAGCTTAGTTCTTAAGATACATCATTGCAGCAAAGATAATGTAAAATTTTAACTTACTGCCTCACTTGGGATTGACTGGTTATTTAATTACCTTTTAAAAATACCCCATCTGCCTAAGACTCTGTTTATTTGGGGATCCTAAGAATGGATCCTAAAAATGGTTGGGCTGCTTGAGATATCAATCTTCTTTATAACAAAACATCCACCAAATGCTATTGCACTTTTTAATGATCCATGAAGACCATGAAGAGACCACTATAAATCATATAGGAAGGAAAAAAAATATGTTCTTAGGGATGGAGACAACAAAGGTGTAAAACCAGCTACACAGTGCCCTCAGATCACTCTTCTTTTAATCTTCTAAGAAGATGTACTACATTTTCTCATTTCTTCTGGTAAAACTCTACCGATTCCAGAGTTTGAAAGCTCCAGCTTGAACTGAAGTCCTAAAAAAATAACATAAGTTGTGTTTCGCCAACTTCGTGTTACACAGATGGCTTGATAAAATACTTGAGGTATAAACATGTCCATACAGAAGGAAAGGAAAATAAACAATTTTTATTGAACCCCCTGAGGACTTTGTATGAGACTTTGCATTCACTTTGGGCATTGAAGCAAGCCCCAGAAATGCACTATTTTGAACCGCTGTAACTGTTGTGGGCTCCAGCCCAGGGAGTCATTTATAAATATAAAAGTCAATCTTTTACATACTGTGTGTCTTCTCTCTGCCTGGATTCAGGTAATCCTGCTTCCTGGAGTTTTACAGCTTCTGTGCTACTTGAACTTACTGTGAGCTACCTGGTATAATGCTTCCAGATACCTCTTGTGGTTTTGACTCATATAAGTCATAAGTATATGAGTAAACATATGGGTAAAGAGAAAAAAATATTACACAGACAATTTCCTGGCATTACTAGGCCCTTATATTTATTGCATATGAGCTCTGAATGACTGAAGAATAGATTTTGGCTGATTAAAAAAAAAATAAAAAACTTTGTCTCAATGTCGTAAAAGGGTTTTCACAATATTTATAACATTTTTTCTCACTGAATTTTGGACACAGGACCAAGACATCATATATGTGCATTTCCATGTGAAGTTTCCATGTTTAATTTCACTGTGAGACTTCCTTACAAGAACGTGAGTTCCCCTGATCAGGGCACAGCAAGTAGTTTAAAGTGCTCTATCCTTCTAATGTATGCCAACACACTTTGCAGTTAGTGCAATTAAAAATAACTAAAATAGTTACTCAGGTGTTGGCCAACAGTGCTTTCAGATAATTCTGGGGGACAGGTTTGAGACTTTTTAAGATCTTTCCAGCTGTATAGGTGGATGTTTAGATTCTCAAACAGGACTCTCAGACCAGGCTTTTCTAATCTGCACTAAATTTTTTTATCTTATTATTTTTTAGGACATCCTGGTGGGAAGTATAAGCAAATATACTTATTTTTATATATATATATATGTATATATAATATATATATAAAAATATATTTTCTTTCCTTCTGTTGTCTTTACCATAAATAGTTGACAAACCTGTACAATGGTCTTAAAAATATATCAGTATATAAGTATTTAATAGTATTGAGCCCCTTTAAAAAGTACTCTGAAACTGGTGTGAAGTTCTGGTATTTGCAATTCTGATTTTATTTAACTGCCTGTGTCTGAAGAACCAACTGGGAAGAATGGCCTGGAGAATAGTTTGTATGAGAGTTGTAAATCAGTGCTTGTGCTGGTCCGTGCAGCAGAAGGTTGGGGAGGGTGGGACTGTGGGATCTGGGGGACCGTCGTTTTCAAGCAGTTTAACGTCTGTCTGTGAGAAACTGAATGACAGCAGCTATTTTCCTGAGTGATTTTACATGAGCAAAGCATGTAAAGCGCTTGAGACTGTGCTGGTTTTTCCATCTGCAATCTGAGGCATTAGGGCTTTGTTCGTTGGAGTTGGCCTGGTAGTTCTAGAGAGCAAGAACTTCAGTATTGGTCTCGGGTTTTGAATGAGACAGAGTACATTTTCCTGTGGACACAGCAGCATTTAAAGCACTTTTTTTTTTTTTTAATCAGAAAGCAAGTTACACTATCACAGAGACATAGCCTTAGTTACTCAGTGAAAAAAATGGCAATCATAGGGGATAGGGCTTAAGCACTAGATACTTGCTTTGAGACAATTGAAATGCTATTCATCGAGCAGGTGATATACTGACCTACGTCAGTAATGACAAAAGCAATTTCTAACTCGAAGTGTACCATTATTGTGGAATATTCCTTGAAAAGACAGGTAGTTACATGGAGATGAAAATGCATGTATTGCCCAGGCTGTGGTAACGTTAATTTTCACCAAAATGCTGGTGCAGGGAATTGAATAACAGGCAGTTCATTTCTCCAGTTGGAAAGCTGGTTTATGCTGGAAGCCAGTGCTGGCCTGCCATGCTCCTGAAGCACGGGGAACTGTGCTGCTACTTGCCTTACAGATCCTGATAATAAATTACCAGGGAAGATAGAGCTATTGCTAACTACAGCAGCCTCTGGCACTTACTGATACTGTCACACTCACTTTTCATCTCTCTTTTCTCTGCCTCCTATAAGCATAGAGCTTTCAAGTTTTCATGAAGAAAGCAATTCGCTACCCTGACATTTCACCAAAATAAGAATAGAATAGAATCACTTAGGTTGGAAAAGACCTTTAAGATCATCAAGCCCGACTGTAAATAAGTTAAGTAAATAAACTAAATAAGATGAAGTCACTGAAAGTGAAGAAAAGCATATCTGTAAGAATTTGTTGAATAAGACAAAGACCAGAGAGAACATAAGAACATGTCCTGTGAGAAGATGGGATGGACAGAATCTAGCTGGAAAGGCAGAGCGTGGGATGGGAGGTGCTGGTGGGCTAAGTCAGAGGACTGGACAAAAGAGAGGCCACTGATATGAAAGAACCACAGGTGAACAGGAAGGACACCAAAGCTTTTCCATTAAGGGCTTGTCCTGAAGGTGGCTGCTTTTCACTTGCTGACCTCACACTGCAAATGAGCAAACCCATGTAATGATACCACACAAGATGGGATTATTCAAGTATATCATAATAATTTTCCTATCTCTTGCTTCATCTGCTACTCAAGGTTGCCCATTTATTTTGAAGTCTAAGTATCTGAGCTAGGGCTATTACAAACTTTCAAGCTTAACTGAGAGCCTAATTTGCCCTGCAACACCTTTATGAGAGATGATGATGCGTGAGACTGAAAGAATCCAGCATGAAACAAAGTCCATTTGATATGAACATCCAATAGCAGTCAGTAAACCTGGGTCTTAACTATTCCATTTTAGCAAGCCATCCTAAGCGTAACTGCGTCTTGGTAGAACTGCTGAAGTTAACGTAAACGTGCCTGTGATTTTTTAATTTTATAAGAAAGGTTGTACTGGACTTAAAATTTCAACAAATACATTCATTTTAAGGGTTAATGGAAGTGTGGAGATCAGTGGATACATTCCTTTTAAATGTGCACTTTGAAATCCAAACAATGTTTTTTGGTCAGATTGGAAAAAATGCCATTCTATTTGATGATAAAATGGATATTATGTATACTGTTATGGCCTTTATAGTGATTTGACCTTTCACCAACTGGAAGTTCTGGTCAGCAGGACTCTGATTCTGCAAAAATAACTCGTATTGTAAATGTGAAGTGAACTGTTTGTGCTAATTAGGAGAAAATTAACAGATGATCAGAAGAGACATGGCTGCATAAGCATAGTTTGAAAAGAACCTTTTCTGTGAGAGAAGAATGAGGAATCAGTGTTGGTACTTTCAGCGCTTTTCATTTCATGGTAGCAAAGTTAAATAAAAGTTCACTACAAAAAAAGCAAATTAGATTCACAGTAGGTGACCCCAAGTGTATTTTTACCCTTAAGGCAGACCTGGTGGAACTTTAATGATATTTGATAATGTGGAATTCTTTGGCTTTATAAGTGCTGAGTTCACTAAATGAGAATCAGAGTGATGATACATTAAAGAAGTGTTCTTCATTTTCCAGCACTGTGCATGCACAAATAGCATTCTAATAGCTCATTCCACAGCTGTAATTTAATATATTTTAATGAGTCTTTGATCTTTGACATCTGGGGACTCCGTGTATTGGAAATAGCTTATAAGCACTTTTTTATGTGAATGAAAGCCAAAAATTTCTGCAGCATATTTGCAAGGCCAGAAGTAGTTGTGTGTTAATCACTTCTGCATCAGCATTTGCAAGTTGCATTTAGCAGAAAACTTTGATAAAGACACAATTCATATTGAAGTAAACAGAAAAACTCAGATTTGGAAACAGAAGTGATAAGTTGCAGTCTATTTTTCTGAGTGAACGTGGCACATGAGCATGGCACAATGTCATTTGTGGAGTTACAAAGATGAGAGGCTTCTCAGACTACCTAAGCCTTTGCCCGAGATCATTGATATTATTTTATTATTAATGATAAGTAGTTAACATCTTGAAGTCTTAAAAATATACTAATAATAACCTGTTATTTTTTCAGGGTCCTTCTTTGTTGAGTATTACATGTTTCCTTCCTCATCCCTTGGCAGTAGTCACAAGAAATCCCTGAGTGCCCGTATAGCATATTGCCCTTTTCTCTTGAGGACGTATTTTGCATTTGTTTATAATTCACATTCAAAGTTTTAGACATTTTTGAATATTGAACCTTCATTTTTCCCCTTGATTGGCCACAAACCTGGACAGCATGAGATGGAACTTGCAAGAGACATGATACCTCAGTCACTGCAAATACCAGAATTATGTTGCATTTCTTCTTCCTGAAGGAGAGCTCGCATGATTCCTCTTCCCTTATACTCATCCTTAATAGCTTAAAAATTCATCTCAGTACTTATTTACGAGTTTTTTTTTGTTCTTAGTAGGTAGCAGGGCATTGAATTTGCATAAAAGAGCACACTTTTTAATGATCTTGTGTTACTGCAGGATTTTTTTTGGCATTATTTAGAGCTGCAAGCTATCTCTAGGGAAGAGTATCAGGTGTTCCTACATGCTGACTCGCGTGGATTTTCTTCCATTTCAAATACTGTAGTAACCATGAATCCTCCCAGATATCTTAACTGACATATTCATGTGATGGATATCCTGGTTCTATTTCTTTTTTTTTTTTATGATTTATTGTCTTCTATTTGATTTTAGTATTCTTAACTTTAAGCCCTATTTCTTTCCATCTTCAGCCACTCTTTTTATCATTCTACTACAAGGATCAAATGATCCCCATACGGAAACGTGACTCAGCTAATTTTAATGCCTTCTATACTGTAATGTGATTGTAACGGTTCTTTTGTATTTTCATAGCTTCTTTAAGCAATGAAAGTTTTAATCTTATGCTGACATGAAATGGGGCAAGGCTTTCACTCCCTAAATATAACTGTAATGTATGGATATGCCATACTACTAATCTAAACTGAGAATGCTAATTTAAATTGAGGATGCTTTGTTATGTTATAACTATCCAAAAGATAGTTCTTGATAAACTGTTCTTTCCTTTCTTAAAAGCTATACAATCTATTCATCTATATTCTGATGATGATGTTCTTTAGTAGACTGCTGGGAGTCTCCTGTTGTATAGCTCTGGTATTCTTCATTGCATGTATGTGCTTTGATTGCCTGTTTCACTTCATCTTCCTACTTTGGAAGACGTCATATATTACAAAGTCAGAATATTCCTTGGAAAGGAAGGAAGCTCATTACCTTTCTTCATATCAGAAGCTGAATGTTTTATTGGACACTGTAAACTTCTAGGTCCTGATCCTCACTAATACAAAGCTGCAGTTTATAAATATACTTGTACACATCTGGTTAAGAGATATGTGAACTTCCAAGTGATGGATGTGAATAAAAGCAGGGTAGTCCTGCTCTTAATGACTGTTCTACTCTGTGCACCTTGGAATGAACAAACATTTGTGTACTGGTAGACAGCAAACTCAATGTGCGTGAACAGTGTGCTGCTGTGGCAAAGAAATCCAACAGGATACTGGGTTGCATCTACCAGTGCTTCCCTTGTATCCCTATAAGGGATACAAGTTATTATCCTACTCTACTCAGCACTGGTCAGGCCACACCTGGAATCGGTTTGGTTTTGGTCCCTGCTATACAAGAAAGATGTGGAGAGGCTGGAGAAGGTCCAGAGAAGGGCCACCAAGATGACGAAAGGACTGGGAAGCCTACCAGTCTGAAGAAATGTTGAGCGAACTGTATTTGTTTGGAGTGAACAGTGTGCTGCTGTGGCAAAGAAATCCAACAGGATACTGGGTTGCATCTACCAGTGCTTCCCTTGTATCCCTATAAGGGATACAAGTTATTATCCTACTCTACTCAGCACTGGTCAGGCCACACCTGGAATCGGTTTGGTTTTGGTCCCTGCTATACAAGAAAGATGTGGAGAGGCTGGAGAAGGTCCAGAGAAGGGCCACCAAGATGACGAAAGGACTGGGAAGCCTACCAGTCTGAAGAAATGTTGAGCGAACTGTATTTGTTTGGCCTTGAGAAAGAAGGCTTAGGGGAGACCTTATCACCATGTTCCAGCATTTCAAGGGTGGCTACAAAGAAGATGGAGACTCCCTTTTTACAAGGAGTCACAGGAGAAGATGAGGGGTAATGGGTACAAGTTACTCCTGGGGATATTCCGACTGGACCCAAGAGAAAATTTTTCACAGTGAGAACAACCAGCCGTTGGAGTAATCTCCCCAGGGAAGTGGTGGATCCCCCAACACTGTACACTCTTAAGATCTAGCTGGACAGGCTTTTGGGCCATCTTGTCTACACTGTGCTTTTGTGAAAGGTTGGATCAGGTGATTCTTGAGGTCCCTTCCACCCTGGTATTCTATGATTATTGTAGGGAAGGGGTGCCAGTACCAGTTTTTCAGGAGTGTGTCCTTCACCTCAGTGGGTCACGAAAACGTTTTCTCAAGGTATGGGATCTATCAGACCAGTAATAACAAAAGCAAGACTTTTTTTTTTTTTTTTTTTTTTTTTTTTTTTTGTTTTTTTTCAATTTAAAAAAAAAAAAAAAAAAAAGATTTTTTTTTTTTTTTTTTTTTTTTTAAGGTCTGTTCACATATTTATTTTATTTGACAATCTCATCTTCCAGGTTTGTTGCCAAAGGCCAGAGCTGTGCTACACTCTTCAGTGACAATCTCCATCACTCTTGAAGATCATTGTGAGAAAGAATACTAAAAGCTGTTCTTATTACTTTTAGCCACTGATGAAATTACATTTCTAATGAATTAAGCAGATGCAGGTTAAATGTCTCTGGTAGCTGTCTAGCAGGGAAATGAATCATAAAAAGAATGTCATGCAATTGAGACAAAGATGTGTCTGCTGTCTTTAAAAAGATCACGTACAAACAGACAAATGTTTTTATACTGCTCCATAAAATGAGAGACATTTAAAAACATTGTATCATGCTAAGTAAATGTTATGAATTTAATATCCCCTTGACTACAATAAATATTTAACATGTGTCAGGATGAGAAATATGAGTTACAGCAAGAACTCGGATATATAGTCAGTAAGTCAGGTTTGAGTATTTCTTATACTCAAGTGGAATGGTAAGCTGCTCCACTGCATAGTTAATAATTCCATATTTCACTGAAAATTTCAAAATACTTGTGCTCATTTTCATGGATCTGCATATCTTTGACTCTTAATTGCATTTAAAATCTTATTTCTGTGTCCTCCATCACTAAGGTCTATGCTTTACAGTATTCCATACTTAATGCTACCTCTTTTCCCTGCCCCTTTGTATTGTCCCATTGATTATAAGCTCCTTTCACACCATTGTGATGCTTAGAAGCAGTAGCTTCTCCTTCTCTGACATCAAGTAGCCACCTTAGAACAGATTTTAAATAAAACCATCTCCACTGGTTACTATTTATCCTTGAAGTTCAATCTCTCTTCAAACAAAAAAGATAATTCAATTAAAAAGTGACCCAGTTAAATAAAACTCTGTTATTTGTGTAAAAAAAATATTCTTTTCAATTTAATTTGTAAGCTTCTTGGTTACAAAGAAATTATCTCATTTTGACCTATGTCTCAAACACGATGTGTTTCTATGTCTGTGTGCATCCCTGATTAAGGAAGCTCAAACTGTTTCATGTAAGAGAAATGTTTCAAAATGGTTGATTAGCATCTGAAAATACTTTCATAGGAACCAGATTTCTGATACTAGAGAGCTATATATCAGATCGAGATGTTATCTAATGACTTGTAACCAAACCAATGCAAATTCAGATTAATGTATCTCTTTCTGTAGGAAGAATGATGAACTATTGGAGTAATTCGTACAAGATACGGTGGACTTCTTATCTTGTGTTTGGACACCTTTCTGAAAGATGTCTTGAACTATTTTAAACCTCTAGTTTAAACTTCTAAACTACTTTCTTGAGGAATGATGGCTTGGATCAACCACTGGGTGCACCTTTATATTTATTAACCTGCCGAACAATCCTGTAGAAGGAAGCAGGTGGCAATACTAGGAAGTCTTATAAAATACTTAATCTTGAAGTGGGATTTTAATACATTTTGGGACACGGCAGGGCTGGCTGGGTGCAAAGCATCCATGTGCTCTCCAGTTATCAAGAAGTATTTCATCTTTTGGAAGGCGTATGAAATGCGTGTTCTCTAATTTTCTGTTACTGCTATAGCAATGCTTTTGGCAAACAAAGCAAAAGTGTAAGAGTGTGGTTGGTTTTATAGAGAAATCATGATTCAGACTTTAAGACTCAACCTATACTTTTTCCAGAACTATTGTATCCCATTAATAATATAGTATTTCTATCAGTCAGTCCAAATGTTGAACTGAATTCTTGAAAATAGATCTCCTGTGCTCCAGAAGCCCACAGAATGTGTCTACACCAAATAAATATTGTTTGAGCTCTAAAACCGGGTTGAAAGCCATGCTTAGGTTTATGCTTAAAGGAGAGAACTACGACATAAGAATAAATCCTTTCATAAAACAAAACCAAAGGTGCACTGCTTGGGCTGTGGCTGTTCTCAGAAGCTCTTCCCCTGGCTGTACTAAATATGTTCAGTTATTTGGAACAGCCTTAGCAACTGTATCTGTCAGAGGTAAGGATGGATGCTGAAGCTGCCTAAGAAAAATTAATTCACAATGGTTGAGCAAAACTATTTCTAACAGTGAGCAAAATTATTTACTCAAATGTGATAATAATAATTAAGGGATACCATTACAATTATTTAATTCAAATGAAAAGTTGAATAAAAAGTCATAGGATTGAATTGTAAGTTGGCAACATAGTATTCCTTTTGTTAAAATTCCAGTTCCCTTTTGAAGCATCGCATCAACATGCATTTTCTTCTTGCAAGAGCCTCTTAAAGTTGGTTATGAGAAGTGTGTATTTTGGATTATATAAATTGTGGAATGGCCTCTATTAGGTGTGTCATCACTTGTGAGCATAGCTGTGTTTGTTTTATCATGGGTTTTGCTAGTGACCATCATCTTTCTTGAGCTTCTCATTTAAGCCAGTGCCAGACACAGTGTCTCCACAGGACACACAAAGTGTCTTCTGTCTTTAGCCTTGAACTGTTAATTGTGCTAGCCCCACATTTTCATTTGTCGTCTTCTTCCCTTACCCAAGAAGCTCCACCTGGTTTGACTTTAAGGCAAATAATTCAAACAGCAATAACTAGAAGTGGCACTGACAGCTTTTCTATCCCAGGCAAATGTTTATTATACAGCATACAGAGTTCTCGGCATATCACGTACAAACTAAGCTGAAGTCAGAGTCCATACCAAAAAGCTTCGTTCAGCAGTCAAATCCATGTCGGTGTCGGAAGTAAAACAAATTACACTGAGTTGTAGCAACGGTTTTAGCAGACTAGAAATGAAAACATTTGTCATGTTGCAAAAATTAATTTAGTTACTCAATTTTCCTTAACGTTTTAATTTAAACTTTAAAAAAATCCTTTGGGCTGAGACTAAGTATGAGAAATGTCAGCCCAACGGGGATCTTTTCAAAGCTAAAAGGTAGTGACAGTAGTGCTAAGGATGGAATTACTTCTGTAGAATATTGAATGTGACTCTGTACTATAAGTACCTTTCTTAGATGAGACTGCAGCGTTTCTGTTTTGGAAATATCTTCACGCTTTGAAGTTCTCTCTCAATTAAGATGAATTCTCTGCTGCTTCACTGTTTGACTCTAGTTGAACAGCAGATCAGGAAAGGAGAGCCTTGATTTTTAGAATGAAGGCTATCCGAATCTGTGAGGTAGGTTTTATTTTCGGAGGAAAAACGTTATGGTCTTGACCATAAGTGCATACTTTTAATTCCCAACTATATGATCTGGTGTTGGGTCTGCTGATTTTTCATATTTCACTGCATTCAGCTAACCAAGTAATCCAGATGGCTCTGTAAAGGTTTAATGTTATTCCTGTAATTTATCATGCCTGTAATTTTTATCAATTTCATAGTAAGTAGAAGGAAAAACTAAGAAACTTTTGAAGTATGAATATAAAGGTGCATATAGCAACATATAATGAAAGCATTAGTCATAGTTATTAGCTAATTCCCTAAAAATAAATATGAAGTAGTTAATGTAATAATGCTTTCATTTTAATATATTGTTGTTCTTAAAATAGGGGGAGGAAAAAGAAGCAGGATCCTCATGAATAGTTGAATATTTTCTAACAGGGCAAATAAGTAATACAGATGTACAGTATAAAAATGAGAACAGAATAAATGCTGAAATTTTAGTATCAGAGTAATACTTGTTGACTTTAGATTAAACACTTTAGCAAAACAATTAATAATCAGATTCAGATTAAAAAAAAATAATTAGGAACATCTGTTCTTATCATGCCAAAACCATAAAGCAGGATCAATTGCATCTTAAACATTTATATAAACTTCCTGTGAGAACCAAGAACAACATCAGTACGTTGAATGAAACTTTAACTCACTTTTCACTTTTTAAAGGGAAAGAGGACAACAAAAAATGAGTGATCTTGTTGGAAAATGTCTTCTTCAGGCCTGCCATTGTATCATGCTGTGCCCCCTGCAAGAGAACTGGGTGAGTCTTTTATCATGTGCATACATTTTGTGCAATCTATACACCTGGCAGCTCATGCATCCAAACAAGCATATGCAAAGCCTCTGAACAACATTTTCTTTGGTCTCAAAGAGATTTATATCACATGATAGGACAACTTGAGCACAGATGTCTTATCTAAGGAAACAAGTTATTTTGTAACAATGGATCATAAGTGGATTTTTGCAAGTGCCCAATAGTGCTTATGCAGCGTCAGAAATAGGTCTTTGCTTGAATATTTCTTTCTCTGTCAATGACTTCATGGTCATACAGCTTAAAAATCTGCAATTGTATACAGGAATAATAATTTTCAAATTTTCTTGGCTGAAAGCTGCCCTAAACACTGATATTGGGAAAAATACTTGGGGAAAGTTTGCACAGATTTCTTGAGTTTTCTGTAGGCTACAATTATCTCTGTAGGTGGAGAAGCAGGCTGTATTTGTTCATGCTCAATACACTCTTTATTACGTTAGGTATGTTTTGCTAATTTAACATTCTAAGTACTTAATTGTCTTTATAATGGTTCAATCAACCAGATGCCTCAGAGGTTGTACTGAGAACTTGTTTGATCCCCAGCCAATGTTTACTTTCAGATTATAATGAGCAGTTAGTGAAGTACTCACCATCTGTTCGGGGAAAAAAGAGAAATCTTCTTTCTATGAGTGGACAAGTGGGAAAATAATTTGGAAAGCTGATTATTAGTTCATGTAAGTAGATAATGGGCCAAATTTTGTTAAGAAAGAACTGAGAGAAAGAAAAATTCCTTCTGCTGGTACAGACCAGCCCTGTGTGTCAGTACGGGTAGAGGACCAACTGACTAGAAAATAGCTCAGCAAAATAGGTTCTAGGGCTTCTACTGGATAGCAAGTCTGAATAACTACTACATAGTAAATTCTGATTGGATATTGATTTTTATTTTTTTTTTCATCGTGAGGACAATTAAACAGTGGAATGTGTAGCCCAGGAGGGTTTTACTGTCCAACCTTGGTATTCAGAACTTGGTTTGACATGGTCCTGATCAACCTGGTCAAACTTGGTCCTGCTCAGAATAGAAGTGAGACTAGCTGATGACCAAAGGCCCTGTTCAACTTAAGTGTTCTCCAATTCTATGATTTAGTTATGTCATACCATCCCTCCAAATTATGTCTATGTATACAACTGAACCACTGGAAAGGCTATTTTATTATGACATGAAGTGAACCCAGCACATTATTCTTTTATTGCTGCTTTGGCTTTTATACTTCCCTAAAACTGAAATGTATTGGAAAAAAAGTAATGTGAGATTCTGTGGTGATTCTATTTGCTAGCTTATTTTGTGTTTAGGAATTGTGGCTATTTGCTCCAAAGTGCTCCATTTGAGGACTCATGTAATGGGAGTAGCACACAACATATGATCCTCTTGTACTTTAGGGATACAGACAACTTACCTATCTGCAGATCCTAAAAGAATGCAGTGAGAAGTGTTTCAAACTAAATTATGTGTTTGCATTATGATGTTTGCATAATACACAAATGGCCTAGCTGCAAGAAATAAATCTCCTTTTTACCTGTCAGAGAGAGGTGGTGGGTCAGACTTGGCTTTCGAGTGTTAAAGTTGATTTATCTGTTGCCAGAATGGTAGCAGGTAGTGGTAACATAGTCAGTAGATGTTTCTGAAATCTCTCTCTTTTCCTAAGACTTAATTTCTTTCTTTATGAGTAGAAGGTGTTTGTGGCTTCTGAAAATTTGAAGAGATATCATCCTCATGTTTGCATGCATTTCAGCCACTAGAGTATAGAAAATACCGTTTTTCATAATCTTTCCTCTGTCATATTGGTTGCACAATCCCATCTTTTTAGATTTGCACTAGACTTTCATTTTTCATTTTCTATTTTTAATTTACTCTGTGTTTGATCTGTCGCCACTTCTGTTTTATGAATTGTATTTATCTGCAGTATATGATTCTGAAAGTAAAATAGTGCTGCAATCATTGGGACAACAGTCCTTACAGCTGTATCAAGTTTCTAGTTTATAAGAGAGTAAAGAACTTCCTTTGCCCAGAAGTGATTTCAAGAATTAAGGGGGTATGGCCACTCTGAGCTCCCACATCCTAACTATTTTCTCGTATTGGGAAGGTTCAAGATTCAATCAATCTGTGGGCATCTTACACCAAGTATCGGTATGTAGAATGGAAACTACTTCACTTGCACGTCAGGATTTCTATGAATCTTTACTGCCTCTTCTTAGATTAGGTTTTATTACCATAAATCCAGACAAATCTTTTTTGAAATGGGGAAATTATTGCTGAACAGAAGACTTAGAAATCAAGTGGTTCACTGAGACATATATTGCTTCATAGGCTTTAAACATTTTGCAAAATTGTAAATGACAAAGCACTTGTAGATTTTTGTGTCAAACTTTCACCTAGATTGATACTCATTAGCTGTAAAAAAGGGCACATAAATTGAGCCTGGAATATCAGGGAGAGAACAGAGCATGAGGGTTTACCTGTGCTTGTGTACTAAAAAGAATGAGAAGAAGGAATTGCTCAGGTGTGTTTTGTTTTTTTGTTTTTTTTTTTTTTTTT
>NW_015090868.1:3827665-3829164 GCF_001431845.1 Calidris pugnax | reverse complement strand
TTTTTTTTTTTTTTTTTTTTTTTTTTTTTTAACTGCTAAACCAGAATAATCTATAACCAGCTGAGGTTCATCTCTAATAACTGCTCACGCACAGCATTTTGTCATTAAGTAGAATTCTTGCTGGGCTTAGGCATTATGGGTTTATTCTGGTAGAGCTACAAGCACTAAATCTTTTATGAGTTCTGGAGAGAGGGACATACCCTGCTTGCAGTCTCCGGCTCCTCTGGTTTCTGCGGCTTCTCCTCTGACCTGAGTATTCCCCCCAGACCCTCTGTCCAACACATGAACTACCCTGCCCTGGGGGCCAGCACTGCCTTGGAAGATGCCTCTGTTACCAATTCTTCACTCAGCTCATGCAGTTGTCAGGAGCCTGCCAGTCTCTGCATACCCTGGGGGAATAGTAGTAGGGTGATGAGTTCTGGAAAGATGCAATACTTTGCTGGCTGTCAGGTCACTCCAAAAAATAGCTTTATCACAAGATAAAGAGCGAAGGAGTAGAAAACCATGGATTTGCAATAATGAAGCAGAATGTTATACGAAGAGACAAAATAGTGAAAAGCAGGATGCACGTACTGATACAATGACCTTTGTCTCTTCTACCACCTCAGGTAGTTATTATAGCTAATTGATTACCATCTACAAGAGGTATTCTGGCACAAATGGCCAGAATTGGGAAAAATACTTTCTTGCTGGCTTATCTACTCTTAACCTGTCTGTTCTTTTCTGTGACTATGCACTTGGGACCCGCCATGGCAATGCAGGGATTAGGTCATTTTTTTCCTTCCTCCTCATTAAAGTCTCTTGATGAACAGTTCTATTTCATACCTTAATTAGTACACTTTGTCATTCAGGGTACTTTCTTCTGTAACAACCTTCTAAATGTGCATTACCAAAGTTACACACACTATGAGAAACATTATATGTGTTGCCATTGTATTAGATTCATAATGATTCTTTTTATGTGTGGTATAAATACTGACCTGGATAAAACTGGATAATGTTAGCCATGGATGCTAGGATTCTTTCCCCTTATACATGGGTAGTTTCAGATTCTTTTTGGGGTAATGTCTGTCTGAATTTATACTGAAAAGCAGTGCTTCTGGTCTTGCTAAACAAGTCTACCAAAGATTAGCATTTTACTTTATTATAATGTAACCGTTTATAGGATTAAGCTTCTGAAAAAAATTGGAGCCATCTTTGAATATAATTTTCAGAGATACCTCACATGACTCAGTATCGCTCTTGTGCTGCATAAAACCACTTCTCATAACTACACTGCCTGCGAAGACAGTTCGGGCTGTTCTTAGCATATTTGTGGACAATCTACTAAAAGTAATAGGGGAATAATCCTGTAGATCAAAGATCCAGGAGACATTTGAGAAAATTGATACTCATTAGAGCTAATCGTGTATTTTATGACACAGTTTAGCTTTCAAAAATATGTATCCATTTTGAGAAAAAAAATTTAAGAAAAAAATCTTAATATGAGAAGATATTCT